>NW_026700839.1:0-58239 GCF_030435755.1 Ochotona princeps | reverse complement strand
TCATGCGGGTTTCACATGCCACCAACTCCACATTCACAGGCAACTTCAGCGCCACAGCCGTTTTCAGATAGCCCTTCCACATAATGCAAAGGCTCTAGACGCAAATATTGGTGTGAGAGCTAATTCAATCAAGGAAACACTGCATGTTGGTGAAGGGCATATTGAAGAAGGATCAGCCAAGTGGTTCTTGTGGGAGAACAACTCCATTTGCCTCACTAACTTCACACACCATCAGGCTTCCAAGCAGCTCTCAAGGAAACTCAGTTTTCACACTCTATGCTTAGTGCCCTTTGAGTGCCTAGGACTGAAATGAAGCTTGGTGAGCATCCCACACAAACGAATGCTCCACATGCGGGTTTCACATGCCACCAACTCCACATTCACAGGCAACTTCAGTGCTACAGCCGTGTTCAGATAGCCCTCAATGCAAAGGCTCTAGACGCAAATATTGGTGTGAGAGCTAATTCAATCAAGGAAACACTGCATGTTGGTGAAGGGCATATTGAAGAAGGATCAGCCGAGTGGTTCTTGTGGGAGAACAACTGCATTTGGCTCACTAACTTCACACACCATCAGGCTTCCAAGCAACTCTCAAGGAAACTCAGTTTTCACACTCTATGCTTAGTGCCCTTTGAGTGCATTATCTAGGAATGAACCTGGTAGAGCATGCCACACAAACGAATGCTCCACATGCGGGTTTCACATGCCACCAACTCCACATTCACAGGCAACTTCTGAGCCACAGCCGTTTTCAGATAGCCCTCAATGCAAAGGCTCTAGACGCAAATATTGGTGTGAGAGCTAATTCAATCAAGGAAACACTGCATGTTGGTGAAGGGCATATTGAAGAAGGATCAGCCGAGTGGTTCTTGTGGGAGAACAACTCCATTTGGCTCACTAACTTCACACACCATCAGGCTTCCAAGCAGCTCTCAAGGAAACTCAGTTTTCACACTCTATGCTTAGTGCCCTTTGAGTGCCTAGGACTGAAATGAAGCTTGGTGAGCATCCCACACAAACGAATGCTCCACATGCGGGTTTCACATGCCACCAACTCCACATTTTCAGGCAACTTCAGCGCCACAGCCGTTTTCAGATAGCCCTCAATGCAAAGGCTCTAGACGCAAATATTGGTGTGAGAGCTAATTCAATCAAGGAAACACTGCATGTTGGTGAAGGGCATATTGAAGAAGGATCAGCCGAGTGGTTCTTGTGGGAGAACAACTCCATTTGGCTCACTAACTTCACACACCATCAGGCTTCCAAGCAGCTCTCAAGGAAACTCAGTTTTCACACTCTATCCTTAGTGCTCTTTGAGTGCATTATCTAGGAATGAACCTGGTAGAGCATCCCACACAAACGAATGCTCCACATGCGGGTTTCACATGCCACCAACTCCACATTCTCAGGCAACTTCAGCGCCACAGCCGTTTTCAGATAGCCCTCAATGCAAAGGCTCTAGACGCAAATATTGGTGTGAGAGCTAATTCAATCACGGGAAGACTGCATGTTGGTGAAGGGCATATTGAAGAAGGATCAGCCGAGTGGTTCTTGTGGGAGAACAACTCCATTTGGCTCACTAACTTCACACACCATCAGGCTTCCAAGCAGCTCTCAAAGAAACTCAGTTTTCACACTCTATGCTTAGTGCCCTTTGAGTGCCTAGGACTGAAATGAAGCTTGGTGAGCATCCCACACAAACGAATGCTCCACATGCGGGTTTCACATGCCACCAACTCCACATTCACAGGCAACTTCAGCGCCACAGCCGTTTTCAGATAGCCCTCAATGCAAAGGCTCTAGACGCAAATATTGGTGTGAGAGCTAATTCAATCAAGGAAACACTGCATGTTGGTGAAGGGCATATTGAAGAAGGATCAGCCGAGTGGTTCTTGTGAGAGAACAACTCCATTTGGCTCACTAACTTCACACACCATCAGGCTTCCAAGCAGCTCTCAAGGAAACTCAGTTTTCACACTCTATGCTTAGTGCCCTTTGAGTGCATTATCTAGGAATGAACCTGGTAGAGCATCCCACACAAACGAATGCTCCACATGCGGGTTTCACATGCCACCAACTCCACATTCACAGGCAACTTCAGAGCCACAGCCGTTTTCAGATAGCCCTCAACGCAAAGGCTCTAGACGCAAATATTGGTGTGAGAGCTAATTCAATCAAGGAAACACTGCATGTTGGTGAAGGGCATATTGAAGAAGGATCAGCCGAGTGGTTCTTGTGGGAGAACAACTCCATTTGGCTCACTAACTTCACACACCATCAGGCTTCCAAGCAGCTCTCAAGGAAACTCAGTTTTCACACTCTATGCTTAGTGCCCTTTGTATGGCTAGGACTGAAATGAAGCTTGGTGAGCATCCCACACAAACGAATGCTCCACATGAGGGTTTCACATGCCACCAACTCCACATTCTCAGGCAACTTCAGCGCCACAGCCGTTTTAAGATAGCTCTCAATGCAAAGGCTCTGGATGCAAATATTGGTGTGAGAGCTAATTCAATCAAGGGAACACTGCATGTTGGTGAAGGGCATATTGAAGAAGGATCAGCCGAGTGGTTCTTGTGGGAGAACAACTCCATTTGGCTCACTAACTTCACACACCATCAGGCTTCCAAGCAGCTCTCAAGGAAACTCAGTTTTCACACTCTATGCTTAGTGCCCTTTGAGTGCATTATCTAGGAATGAACCTGGTAGAGCATCCCACACAAACGAATGCTCCACATGCGGGTTTCACATGCCACCAACTCCACATTCACAGGCAACTTCAGCGCCACAGCCGTTTTCAGATAGCCCTCAATGCAAAGGCTCTAGACGCAAATATTGGTGTGAGAGCTAATTCAATCAAGGAAACACTGCATGTTGGTGAAGGGCATATTGAAGAAGGATCAGCCAAGTGGTTCTTGTGGGAGAACAACTCCATTTGCCTCACTAACTTCACACACCATCAGGCTTCCAAGCAGCTCTCAAGGAAACTCAGTTTTCACACTCTATGCTTAGTGCCCTTTGAGTGCCTAGGACTGAAATGAAGCTTGGTGAGCATCCCACACAAACGAATGCTCCACATGCGGGTTTCACATGCCACCAACTCCACATTCACAGGCAACTTCAGTGCTACAGCCGTGTTCAGATAGCCCTCAATGCAAAGGCTCTAGACGCAAATATTGGTGTGAGAGCTAATTCAATCAAGGAAACACTGCATGTTGGTGAAGGGCATATTGAAGAAGGATCAGCCGAGTGGTTCTTGTGGGAGAACAACTGCATTTGGCTCACTAACTTCACACACCATCAGGCTTCCAAGCAACTCTCAAGGAAACTCAGTTTTCACACTCTATGCTTAGTGCCCTTTGAGTGCATTATCTAGGAATGAACCTGGTAGAGCATGCCACACAAACGAATGCTCCACATGCGGGTTTCACATGCCACCAACTCCACATTCACAGGCAACTTCTGAGCCACAGCCGTTTTCAGATAGCCCTCAATGCAAAGGCTCTAGACGCAAATATTGGTGTGAGAGCTAATTCAATCAAGGAAACACTGCATGTTGGTGAAGGGCATATTGAAGAAGGATCAGCCGAGTGGTTCTTGTGGGAGAACAACTCCATTTGGCTCACTAACTTCACACACCATCAGGCTTCCAAGCAGCTCTCAAGGAAACTCAGTTTTCACACTCTATGCTTAGTGCCCTTTGAGTGCCTAGGACTGAAATGAAGCTTGGTGAGCATCCCACACAAACGAATGCTCCACATGCGGGTTTCACATGCCACCAACTCCACATTTTCAGGCAACTTCAGCGCCACAGCCGTTTTCAGATAGCCCTCAATGCAAAGGCTCTAGACGCAAATATTGGTGTGAGAGCTAATTCAATCAAGGAAACACTGCATGTTGGTGAAGGGCATATTGAAGAAGGATCAGCCGAGTGGTTCTTGTGGGAGAACAACTCCATTTGGCTCACTAACTTCACACACCATCAGGCTTCCAAGCAGCTCTCAAGGAAACTCAGTTTTCACACTCTATCCTTAGTGCTCTTTGAGTGCATTATCTAGGAATGAACCTGGTAGAGCATCCCACACAAACGAATGCTCCACATGCGGGTTTCACATGCCACCAACTCCACATTCTCAGGCAACTTCAGCGCCACAGCCGTTTTCAGATAGCCCTCAATGCAAAGGCTCTAGACGCAAATATTGGTGTGAGAGCTAATTCAATCACGGGAAGACTGCATGTTGGTGAAGGGCATATTGAAGAAGGATCAGCCGAGTGGTTCTTGTGGGAGAACAACTCCATTTGGCTCACTAACTTCACACACCATCAGGCTTCCAAGCAGCTCTCAAAGAAACTCAGTTTTCACACTCTATGCTTAGTGCCCTTTGAGTGCCTAGGACTGAAATGAAGCTTGGTGAGCATCCCACACAAACGAATGCTCCACATGCGGGTTTCACATGCCACCAACTCCACATTCACAGGCAACTTCAGCGCCACAGCCGTTTTCAGATAGCCCTCAATGCAAAGGCTCTAGACGCAAATATTGGTGTGAGAGCTAATTCAATCAAGGAAACACTGCATGTTGGTGAAGGGCATATTGAAGAAGGATCAGCCGAGTGGTTCTTGTGAGAGAACAACTCCATTTGGCTCACTAACTTCACACACCATCAGGCTTCCAAGCAGCTCTCAAGGAAACTCAGTTTTCACACTCTATGCTTAGTGCCCTTTGAGTGCATTATCTAGGAATGAACCTGGTAGAGCATCCCACACAAACGAATGCTCCACATGCGGGTTTCACATGCCACCAACTCCACATTCACAGGCAACTTCAGAGCCACAGCCGTTTTCAGATAGCCCTCAACGCAAAGGCTCTAGACGCAAATATTGGTGTGAGAGCTAATTCAATCAAGGAAACACTGCATGTTGGTGAAGGGCATATTGAAGAAGGATCAGCCGAGTGGTTCTTGTGGGAGAACAACTCCATTTGGCTCACTAACTTCACACACCATCAGGCTTCCAAGCAGCTCTCAAGGAAACTCAGTTTTCACACTCTATTCTTAGTGCCCTTTGAGTGCCTAGGACTGAAATGAAGCTTGGTGAACATCCCACACAAACGAATGCTCCACATGAGGGTTTCACATGCCACCAACTCCACATTCTCAGGCAACTTCAGCGCCACAGCCGTTTTCAGATAGCCCTCAATGCAAAGGCTCTAGACGCAAATATTGGTGTGAGAGCTAATTCAATCAAGGAAACACTGCATGTTGGTGAAGGGCATATTGAAGAAGGATCAGCCGAGTGGTTCTTGTGAGAGAACAACTCCATTTGGCTCACTAACTTCACACACCATCAGGCTTCCAAGCAGCTCTCAAGGAAACTCAGTTTTCACACTCTATGCTTAGTGCCCTTTGAGTGCATTATCTAGGAATGAACCTGGTAGAGCATCCCACACAAACGAATGCTCCACATGCGGGTTTCACATGCCACCAACTCCACATTCACAGGCAACTTCAGCGCCACAGCCGTTTTCAGATAGCCCTCAATGCAAAGGCTCTAGACGCAAATATTGGTGTGAGAGCTAATTCAATCAAGGAAACACTGCATGTTGGTGAAGGGCATATTGAAGAAGGATCAGCCTAGTGGTTCTTGTGGGAGAACAACTCCATTTGCTTCACTAACTTCACACACCATCAGGCTTCCAAGCAGCTCTCAAGGAAACTCAGTTTTCACACTCTATGCTTAGTGCCCTTTGAGTGCCTAGGACTGAAATGAAGCTTGGTGAGCATCCCACACAAACGAATGCTCCACATGCGGGTTTCACATGCCACCAACTCCACATTCACAGGCAACTTCAGCGCCACAGCCGTTTTCAGATAGCCCTCAATGCAAAGGCTCTAGACGCAAATATTGGTGTGAGAGCTAATTCAATCACGGGAAGACTGCATGTTGGTGAAGGGCATATTGAAGAAGGATCAGCCGAGTGGTTCTTGTGGGAGAACAACTCCATTTGGCTCACTAACTTCACACACCATCAGGCTTCCAAGCCGCTCTCAAAGAAACTCAGTTTTCACACTCTATGCTTAGTGCCCTTTGAGTGCATTATCTAGGAATGAACCTGGTAGAGCATCCCACACAAACGAATGCTCCACATGCGGGTTTCACATGCCACCAACTCCACATTCACAGGCAACTTCAGCGCCACAGCCGTTTTCAGATAGCCCTCAATGCAAAGGCTCTAGACGCAAATATTGGTGTGAGAGCTAATTCAATCAAGGAAACACTGCATGTTGGTGAAGGGCATATTGAAGAAGGATCAGCCGAGTGGTTCTTGTGGGAGAACAACTCCATTTGGCTCACTAACTTCACACACCATCAGGCTTCCAAGCAGCTCTCAAGGAAACTCAGTTTTCACACTCTATGCTTAGTGCCCTTTGAGTGCCTAGGACTGAAATGAAGCTTGGTGAGCATCCCACATAAACGAATGCTCCACATGCGGGTTTCACATGCCACCAACTCCACATTCACAGGCAACTTCAGTGCTACAGCCGTGTTCAGATAGCCCTCAATGCAAAGGCTCTAGACGCAAATATTGGTGTGAGAGCTAATTCAATCAAGGAAACACTGCATGTTGGTGAAGGGCATATTGAAGAAGGATCAGCCGAGTGGTTCTTGTGGGAGAACAACTGCATTTGGCTCACTAACTTCACACACCATCAGGCTTCCAAGCAACTCTCAAGGAAACTCAGTTTTCACACTCTATGCTTAGTGCCCTTTGAGTGCATTATCTAGGAATGAACCTGGTAGAGCATGCCACACAAACGAATGCTCCACATGCGGGTTTCACATGCCACCAACTCCACATTCACAGGCAACTTCAGCGCCACAGCCGTTTTCAGATAGCCCTCAATGCAAAGGCTCTAGACGCAAATATTGGTGTGAGAGCTAATTCAATCAAGGAAACACTGCATGTTGGTGAAGGGCATATTGAAGAAGGATCAGCCGAGTGGTTCTTGTGGGAGAACAACTCCATTTGGCTCACTAACTTCACACACCATCAGGCTTCCAAGCAGCGCTCACGGAAACTCAGTTTTCACACTCTAGGCTTAGTGCCCTTTGAGTGCCTAGGACTGAAATGAAGCTTGGTGAGCATCCCACACAAACGAATGCTCCACATGCGGGTTTCACATGCCACCAACTCCACATTCACAGGCAACTTCAGCGCCACAGCCGTTTTCAGATAGCCCTCAATGCAAAGGCTCTAGACGCAAATATTGGTGTGAGAGCTAATTCAATCACGGGAAGACTGCATGTTGGTGAAGGGCATATTGAAGAAGGATCAGCCGAGTGGTTCTTGTGGGAGAACAACTCCATTTGGCTCACTAACTTCACACACCATCAGGCTTCCAAGCAGCTCTCAAGGAAACTCAGTTTTCACACTCTATGCTTAGTGCCCTTTGAGTGCATTATCTAGGAATGAACCTGGTAGAGCATCCCACACAAACGAATGCTCCACATGCGGGTTTCACATGCCACCAACTCCACATTCACAGGCAACTTCAGCGCCACAGCCGTTTTCAGATAGCCCTCAATGCAAAGGCTCTAGACGCAAATATTGGTGTGAGAGCTAATTCAATCAAGGAAACACTGCATGTTGGTGAAGGGCATATTGAAGAAGGATCAGCCAAGTGGTTCTTGTGGGAGAACAACTCCATTTGCCTCACTAACTTCACACACCATCAGGCTTCCAAGCAGCTCTCAAGGAAACTCAGTTTTCACACTCTATGCTTAGTGCCCTTTGAGTGCCTAGGACTGAAATGAAGCTTGGTGAGCATCCCACACAAACGAATGCTCCACATGCGGGTTTCACATGCCACCAACTCCACATTCACAGGCAACTTCAGTGCTACAGCCGTGTTCAGATAGCCCTCAATGCAAAGGCTCTAGACGCAAATATTGGTGTGAGAGCTAATTCAATCAAGGAAACACTGCATGTTGGTGAAGGGCATATTGAAGAAGGATCAGCCGAGTGGTTCTTGTGGGAGAACAACTGCATTTGGCTCACTAACTTCACACACCATCAGGCTTCCAAGCAACTCTCAAGGAAACTCAGTTTTCACACTCTATGCTTAGTGCCCTTTGAGTGCATTATCTAGGAATGAACCTGGTAGAGCATGCCACACAAACGAATGCTCCACATGCGGGTTTCACATGCCACCAACTCCACATTCACAGGCAACTTCTGAGCCACAGCCGTTTTCAGATAGCCCTCAATGCAAAGGCTCTAGACGCAAATATTGGTGTGAGAGCTAATTCAATCAAGGAAACACTGCATGTTGGTGAAGGGCATATTGAAGAAGGATCAGCCGAGTGGTTCTTGTGGGAGAACAACTCCATTTGGCTCACTAACTTCACACACCATCAGGCTTCCAAGCAGCTCTCAAGGAAACTCAGTTTTCACACTCTATGCTTAGTGCCCTTTGAGTGCCTAGGACTGAAATGAAGCTTGGTGAGCATCCCACACAAACGAATGCTCCACATGCGGGTTTCACATGCCACCAACTCCACATTTTCAGGCAACTTCAGCGCCACAGCCGTTTTCAGATAGCCCTCAATGCAAAGGCTCTAGACGCAAATATTGGTGTGAGAGCTAATTCAATCAAGGAAACACTGCATGTTGGTGAAGGGCATATTGAAGAAGGATCAGCCGAGTGGTTCTTGTGGGAGAACAACTCCATTTGGCTCACTAACTTCACACACCATCAGGCTTCCAAGCAGCTCTCAAGGAAACTCAGTTTTCACACTCTATCCTTAGTGCTCTTTGAGTGCATTATCTAGGAATGAACCTGGTAGAGCATCCCACACAAACGAATGCTCCACATGCGGGTTTCACATGCCACCAACTCCACATTCTCAGGCAACTTCAGCGCCACAGCCGTTTTCAGATAGCCCTCAATGCAAAGGCTCTAGACGCAAATATTGGTGTGAGAGCTAATTCAATCACGGGAAGACTGCATGTTGGTGAAGGGCATATTGAAGAAGGATCAGCCGAGTGGTTCTTGTGGGAGAACAACTCCATTTGGCTCACTAACTTCACACACCATCAGGCTTCCAAGCAGCTCTCAAAGAAACTCAGTTTTCACACTCTATGCTTAGTGCCCTTTGAGTGCCTAGGACTGAAATGAAGCTTGGTGAGCATCCCACACAAACGAATGCTCCACATGCGGGTTTCACATGCCACCAACTCCACATTCACAGGCAACTTCAGCGCCACAGCCGTTTTCAGATAGCCCTCAATGCAAAGGCTCTAGACGCAAATATTGGTGTGAGAGCTAATTCAATCAAGGAAACACTGCATGTTGGTGAAGGGCATATTGAAGAAGGATCAGCCGAGTGGTTCTTGTGAGAGAACAACTCCATTTGGCTCACTAACTTCACACACCATCAGGCTTCCAAGCAGCTCTCAAGGAAACTCAGTTTTCACACTCTATGCTTAGTGCCCTTTGAGTGCATTATCTAGGAATGAACCTGGTAGAGCATCCCACACAAACGAATGCTCCACATGCGGGTTTCACATGCCACCAACTCCACATTCACAGGCAACTTCAGAGCCACAGCCGTTTTCAGATAGCCCTCAACGCAAAGGCTCTAGACGCAAATATTGGTGTGAGAGCTAATTCAATCAAGGAAACACTGCATGTTGGTGAAGGGCATATTGAAGAAGGATCAGCCGAGTGGTTCTTGTGGGAGAACAACTCCATTTGGCTCACTAACTTCACACACCATCAGGCTTCCAAGCAGCTCTCAAGGAAACTCAGTTTTCACACTCTATGCTTAGTGCCCTTTGAGTGCCTAGGACTGAAATGAAGCTTGGTGAACATCCCACACAAACGAATGCTCCACATGAGGGTTTCACATGCCACCAACTCCACATTCTCAGGCAACTTCAGCGCCACAGCCGTTTTAAGATAGCCCTCAATGCAAAGGCTCTAGACGCAAATATTGGTGTGAGAGCTAATTCAATCAAGGAAACACTGCATGTTGGTGAAGGGCATATTGAAGAAGGATCAGCCTAGTGGTTCTTGTGGGAGAACAACTCCATTTGCTTCACTAACTTCACACACCATCAGGCTTCCAAGCAGCTCTCAAGGAAACTCAGTTTTCACACTCTATGCTTAGTGCCCTTTGAGTGCCTAGGACTGAAATGAAGCTTGGTGAGCATCCCACACAAACGAATGCTCCACATGCGGGTTTCACATGCCACCAACTCCACATTTTCAGGCAACTTCAGCGCCACAGCCGTTTTCAGATAGCCCTCAATGCAAAGGCTCTAGACGCAAATATTGGTGTGAGAGCTAATTCAATCACGGGAAGACTGCATGTTGGTGAAGGGCATATTGAAGAAGGATCAGCCGAGTGGTTCTTGTGGGAGAACAACTCCATTTGGCTCACTAACTTCACACACCATCAGGCTTCCAAGCCGCTCTCAAAGAAACTCAGTTTTCACACTCTATGCTTAGTGCCCTTTGAGTGCATTATCTAGGAATGAACCTGGTAGAGCATCCCACACAAACGAATGCTCCACATGCGGGTTTCACATGCCACCAACTCCACATTCACAGGCAACTTCAGCGCCACAGCCGTTTTCAGATAGCCCTCAATGCAAAGGCTCTAGACGCAAATATTGGTGTGAGAGCTAATTCAATCAAGGAAACACTGCATGTTGGTGAAGGGCATATTGAAGAAGGATCAGCCGAGTGGTTCTTGTGGGAGAACAACTCCATTTGGCTCACTAACTTCACACACCATCAGGCTTCCAAGCAGCTCTCAAGGAAACTCAGTTTTCACACTCTATGCTTAGTGCCCTTTGAGTGCCTAGGACTGAAATGAAGCTTGGTGAGCATCCCACATAAACGAATGCTCCACATGCGGGTTTCACATGCCACCAACTCCACATTCACAGGCAACTTCAGTGCTACAGCCGTGTTCAGATAGCCCTCAATGCAAAGGCTCTAGACGCAAATATTGGTGTGAGAGCTAATTCAATCAAGGAAACACTGCATGTTGGTGAAGGGCATATTGAAGAAGGATCAGCCGAGTGGTTCTTGTGGGAGAACAACTGCATTTGGCTCACTAACTTCACACACCATCAGGCTTCCAAGCAACTCTCAAGGAAACTCAGTTTTCACACTCTATGCTTAGTGCCCTTTGAGTGCATTATCTAGGAATGAACCTGGTAGAGCATGCCACACAAACGAATGCTCCACATGCGGGTTTCACATGCCACCAACTCCACATTCACAGGCAACTTCAGCGCCACAGCCGTTTTCAGATAGCCCTCAATGCAAAGGCTCTAGACGCAAATATTGGTGTGAGAGCTAATTCAATCAAGGAAACACTGCATGTTGGTGAAGGGCATATTGAAGAAGGATCAGCCGAGTGGTTCTTGTGGGAGAACAACTCCATTTGGCTCACTAACTTCACACACCATCAGGCTTCCAAGCAGCGCTCACGGAAACTCAGTTTTCACACTCTATGCTTAGTGCCCTTTGAGTGCCTAGGACTGAAATGAAGCTTGGTGAGCATCCCACACAAACGAATGCTCCACATGCGGGTTTCACATGCCACCAACTCCACATTCTCAGGCAACTTCAGCGCCACAGCCGTTTTCAGATAGCCCTCAATGCAAAGGCTCTAGACGCAAATATTGGTGTGAGAGCTAATTCAATCACGGGAAGACTGCATGTTGGTGAAGGGCATATTGAAGAAGGATCAGCCGAGTGGTTCTTGTGGGAGAACAACTCCATTTGGCTCACTAACTTCACACACCATCAGGCTTCCAAGCAGCTCTCAAAGAAACTCAGTTTTCACACTCTATGCTTAGTGCCCTTTGAGTGCATTATCTAGGAATGAACCTGGTAGAGCATCCCACACAAACGAATGCTCCACATGCGGGTTTCACATGCCACCAACTCCACATTAACAGGCAACTTCAGCGCCACAGCCGTTTTCAGATAGCCCTCAATGCAAAGGCTCTAGACGCAAATATTGGTGTGAGAGCTAATTCAATCAAGGAAACACTGCATGTTGGTGAAGGGCATATTGAAGAAGGATCAGCCGAGTGGTTCTTGTGAGAGAACAACTCCATTTGGCTCACTAACTTCACACACCATCAGGCTTCCAAGCAGCTCTCAAGGAAACTCAGTTTTCACACTCTATTCTTAGTGCCCTTTGAGTGCCTAGGACTGAAATGAAGCTTGGTGAGCATCCCACACAAACGAATGCTCCACATGCGGGTTTCACATGCCACCAACTCCACATTCTCAGGCAACTTCAGCGCCACAGCCGTTTTCAGATAGCCCTCAATGCAAAGGCTCTAGACGCAAATATTGGTGTGAGAGCTAATTCAATCACGGGAAGACTGCATGTTGGTGAAGGGCATATTGAAGAAGGATCAGCCGAGTGGTTCTTGTGGGAGAACAACTCCATTTGGCTCACTAACTTCACACACCATCAGGCTTCCAAGCCGCTCTCAAAGAAACTCAGTTTTC
Source organism: Ochotona princeps (assembly GCF_030435755.1). Taxonomy (NCBI): domain Eukaryota; kingdom Metazoa; phylum Chordata; class Mammalia; order Lagomorpha; family Ochotonidae; genus Ochotona; species Ochotona princeps. Next base: position 45,694 of record NW_026700839.1, on the reverse strand, counting down.
ACACTCTATGCTTAGTGCCCTTTGAGTGCATTATCTAGGAATGAACCTGGTAGAGCATCCCACACAAACGAATGCTCCACATGCGGGTTTCACATGCCACCAACTCCACATTCACAGGCAACTTCAGCGCCACAGCCGTTTTCAGATAGCCCTCAATGCAAAGGCTCTAGACGCAAATATTGGTGTGAGAGCTAATTCAATCAAGGAAACACTGCATGTTGGTGAAGGGCATATTGAAGAAGGATCAGCCGAGTGGTTCTTGTGGGAGAACAACTCCATTTGCTTCACTAACTTCACACACCATCAGGCTTCCAAGCAGCTCTCAAGGAAACTCAGTTTTCACACTCTATGCTTAGTGCCCTTTGAGTGCCTAGGACTGAAATGAAGCTTGGTGAGCATCCCACACAAACGAATGCTCCACATGCGGGTTTCACATGCCACCAACTCCACATTTTCAGGCAACTTCAGCGCCACAGCTGTTTTCAGATAGCCCTCAATGCAAAGGCTCTAGACGCAAATATTGGTGTGAGAGCTAATTCAATCACGGGAAGACTGCATGTTGGTGAAGGGCATATTGAAGAAGGATCAGCCGAGTGGTTCTTGTGGGAGAACAACTCCATTTGGCTCACTAACTTCACACACCATCAGGCTTCCAAGCCGCTCTCAAAGAAACTCAGTTTTCACACTCTATGCTTAGTGCCCTTTGAGTGCATTATCTAGGAATGAACCTGGTAGAGCATCCCACACAAACGAATGCTCCACATGCGGGTTTCACATGCCACCAACTCCACATTCACAGGCAACTTCAGCGCCACAGCCGTTTTCAGATAGCCCTCAATGCAAAGGCTCTAGACGCAAATATTGGTGTGAGAGCTAATTCAATCAAGGAAACACTGCATGTTGGTGAAGGGCATATTGAAGAAGGATCAGCCGAGTGGTTCTTGTGGGAGAACAACTCCATTTGCCTCACTAACTTCACACACCATCAGGCTTCCAAGCAGCTCTCAAGGAAACTCAGTTTTCACACTCTATGCTTAGTGCCCTTTGAGTGCCTAGGACTGAAATGAAGCTTGGTGAGCATCCCACACAAACGAATGCTCCACATGCGGGTTTCACATGCCACCAACTCCACATTCACAGGCAACTTCAGTGCTACAGCCGTGTTCAGATAGCCCTCAATGCAAAGGCTCTAGACGCAAATATTGGTGTGAGAGCTAATTCAATCAAGGAAACACTGCATGTTGGTGAAGGGCATATTGAAGAAGGATCAGCCGAGTGGTTCTTGTGGGAGAACAACTGCATTTGGCTCACTAACTTCACACACCATCAGGCTTCCAAGCAACTCTCAAGGAAACTCAGTTTTCACACTCTATGCTTAGTGCCCTTTGAGTGCATTATCTAGGAATGAACCTGGTAGAGCATGCCACACAAACGAATGCTCCACATGCGGGTTTCACATGCCACCAACTCCACATTCACAGGCAACTTCTGAGCCACAGCCGTTTTCAGATAGCCCTCAATGCAAAGGCTCTAGACGCAAATATTGGTGTGAGAGCTAATTCAATCAAGGAAACACTGCATGTTGGTGAAGGGCATATTGAAGAAGGATCAGCCGAGTGGTTCTTGTGGGAGAACAACTCCATTTGGCTCACTAACTTCACACACCATCAGGCTTCCAAGCAGCTCTCAAGGAAACTCAGTTTTCACACTCTATGCTTAGTGCCCTTTGAGTGCCTAGGACTGAAATGAAGCTTGGTGAGCATCCCACACAAACGAATGCTCCACATGCGGGTTTCACATGCCACCAACTCCACATTTTCAGGCAACTTCAGCGCCACAGCCGTTTTCAGATAGCCCTCAATGCAAAGGCTCTAGACGCAAATATTGGTGTGAGAGCTAATTCAATCAAGGAAACACTGCATGTTGGTGAAGGGCATATTGAAGAAGGATCAGCCGAGTGGTTCTTGTGGGAGAACAACTCCATTTGGCTCACTAACTTCACACACCATCAGGCTTCCAAGCAGCTCTCAAGGAAACTCAGTTTTCACACTCTATCCTTAGTGCTCTTTGAGTGCATTATCTAGGAATGAACCTGGTAGAGCATCCCACACAAACGAATGCTCCACATGCGGGTTTCACATGCCACCAACTCCACATTCTCAGGCAACTTCAGCGCCACAGCCGTTTTCAGATAGCCCTCAATGCAAAGGCTCTAGACGCAAATATTGGTGTGAGAGCTAATTCAATCACGGGAAGACTGCATGTTGGTGAAGGGCATATTGAAGAAGGATCAGCCGAGTGGTTCTTGTGGGAGAACAACTCCATTTGGCTCACTAACTTCACACACCATCAGGCTTCCAAGCCGCTCTCAAAGAAACTCAGTTTTCACACTCTATGCTTAGTGCCCTTTGAGTGCCTAGGACTGAAATGAAGCTTGGTGAGCATCCCACACAAACGAATGCTCCACATGCGGGTTTCACATGCCACCAACTCCACATTCACAGGCAACTTCAGCGCCACAGCCGTTTTCAGATAGCCCTCAATGCAAAGGCTCTAGACGCAAATATTGGTGTGAGAGCTAATTCAATCAAGGAAACACTGCATGTTGGTGAAGGGCATATTGAAGAAGGATCAGCCGAGTGGTTCTTGTGAGAGAACAACTCCATTTGGCTCACTAACTTCACACACCATCAGGCTTCCAAGCAGCTCTCAAGGAAACTCAGTTTTCACACTCTATGCTTAGTGCCCTTTGAGTGCATTATCTAGGAATGAACCTGGTAGAGCATCCCACACAAACGAATGCTCCACATGCGGGTTTCACATGCCACCAACTCCACATTCACAGGCAACTTCAGAGCCACAGCCGTTTTCAGATAGCCCTCAACGCAAAGGCTCTAGACGCAAATATTGGTGTGAGAGCTAATTCAATCAAGGAAACACTGCATGTTGGTGAAGGGCATATTGAAGAAGGATCAGCCGAGTGGTTCTTGTGGGAGAACAACTCCATTTGGCTCACTAACTTCACACACCATCAGGCTTCCAAGCAGCTCTCAAGGAAACTCAGTTTTCACACTCTATTCTTAGTGCCCTTTGAGTGCCTAGGACTGAAATGAAGCTTGGTGAACATCCCACACAAACGAATGCTCCACATGAGGGTTTCACATGCCACCAACTCCACATTCTCAGGCAACTTCAGCGCCACAGCCGTTTTAAGATAGCCCTCAATGCAAAGGCTCTAGACGCAAATATTGGTGTGAGAGCTAATTCAATCAAGGAAACACTGCATGTTGGTGAAGGGCATATTGAAGAAGGATCAGCCGAGTGGTTCTTGTGAGAGAACAACTCCATTTGGCTCACTAACTTCACACACCATCAGGCTTCCAAGCAGCTCTCAAGGAAACTCAGTTTTCACACTCTATGCTTAGTGCCCTTTGAGTGCATTATCTAGGAATGAACCTGGTAGAGCATCCCACACAAACGAATGCTCCACATGCGGGTTTCACATGCCACCAACTCCACATTTTCAGGCAACTTCAGCGCCACAGCCGTTTTCAGATAGCCCTCAATGCAAAGGCTCTAGACGCAAATATTGGTGTGAGAGCTAATTCAATCACGGGAAGACTGCATGTTGGTGAAGGGCATATTGAAGAAGGATCAGCCGAGTGGTTCTTGTGGGAGAACAACTCCATTTGGCTCACTAACTTCACACACCATCAGGCTTCCAAGCCGCTCTCAAAGAAACTCAGTTTTCACACTCTATGCTTAGTGCCCTTTGAGTGCATTATCTAGGAATGAACCTGGTAGAGCATCCCACACAAACGAATGCTCCACATGCGGGTTTCACATGCCACCAACTCCACATTCACAGGCAACTTCAGCGCCACAGCCGTTTTCAGATAGCCCTCAATGCAAAGGCTCTAGACGCAAATATTGGTGTGAGAGCTAATTCAATCAAGGAAACACTGCATGTTGGTGAAGGGCATATTGAAGAAGGATCAGCCGAGTGGTTCTTGTGGGAGAACAACTCCATTTGGCTCACTAACTTCACACACCATCAGGCTTCCAAGCAGCTCTCAAGGAAACTCAGTTTTCACACTCTATGCTTAGTGCCCTTTGAGTGCCTAGGACTGAAATGAAGCTTGGTGAGCATCCCACATAAACGAATGCTCCACATGCGGGTTTCACATGCCACCAACTCCACATTCACAGGCAACTTCAGTGCTACAGCCGTGTTCAGATAGCCCTCAATGCAAAGGCTCTAGACGCAAATATTGGTGTGAGAGCTAATTCAATCAAGGAAACACTGCATGTTGGTGAAGGGCATATTGAAGAAGGATCAGCCGAGTGGTTCTTGTGGGAGAACAACTGCATTTGGCTCACTAACTTCACACACCATCAGGCTTCCAAGCAACTCTCAAGGAAACTCAGTTTTCACACTCTATGCTTAGTGCCCTTTGAGTGCATTATCTAGGAATGAACCTGGTAGAGCATGCCACACAAACGAATGCTCCACATGCGGGTTTCACATGCCACCAACTCCACATTCACAGGCAACTTCAGCGCCACAGCCGTTTTCAGATAGCCCTCAATGCAAAGGCTCTAGACGCAAATATTGGTGTGAGAGCTAATTCAATCAAGGAAACACTGCATGTTGGTGAAGGGCATATTGAAGAAGGATCAGCCGAGTGGTTCTTGTGGGAGAACAACTCCATTTGGCTCACTAACTTCACACACCATCAGGCTTCCAAGCAGCGCTCACGGAAACTCAGTTTTCACACTCTATGCTTAGTGCCCTTTGAGTGCCTAGGACTGAAATGAAGCTTGGTGAGCATCCCACACAAACGAATGCTCCACATGCGGGTTTCACATGCCACCAACTCCACATTTTCAGGCAACTTCAGCGCCACAGCCGTTTTCAGATAGCCCTCAATGCAAAGGCTCTAGACGCAAATATTGGTGTGAGAGCTAATTCAATCACGGGAAGACTGCATGTTGGTGAAGGGCATATTGAAGAAGGATCAGCCGAGTGGTTCTTGTGGGAGAACAACTCCATTTGGCTCACTAACTTCACACACCATCAGGCTTCCAAGCAGCTCTCAAAGAAACTCAGTTTTCACACTCTATGCTTAGTGCCCTTTGAGTGCATTATCTAGGAATGAACCTGGTAGAGCATCCCACACAAACGAATGCTCCACATGCGGGTTTCACATGCCACCAACTCCACATTCACAGGCAACTTCAGCGCCACAGCCGTTTTCAGATAGCCCTCAATGCAAAGGCTCTAGACGCAAATATTGGTGTGAGAGCTAATTCAATCAAGGAAACACTGCATGTTGGTGAAGGGCATATTGAAGAAGGATCAGCCAAGTGGTTCTTGTGGGAGAACAACTCCATTTGCCTCACTAACTTCACACACCATCAGGCTTCCAAGCAGCTCTCAAGGAAACTCAGTTTTCACACTCTATGCTTAGTGCCCTTTGAGTGCCTAGGACTGAAATGAAGCTTGGTGAGCATCCCACACAAACGAATGCTCCACATGCGGGTTTCACATGCCACCAACTCCACATTCACAGGCAACTTCAGTGCTACAGCCGTGTTCAGATAGCCCTCAATGCAAAGGCTCTAGACGCAAATATTGGTGTGAGAGCTAATTCAATCAAGGAAACACTGCATGTTGGTGAAGGGCATATTGAAGAAGGATCAGCCGAGTGGTTCTTGTGGGAGAACAACTGCATTTGGCTCACTAACTTCACACACCATCAGGCTTCCAAGCAACTCTCAAGGAAACTCAGTTTTCACACTCTATGCTTAGTGCCCTTTGAGTGCATTATCTAGGAATGAACCTGGTAGAGCATGCCACACAAACGAATGCTCCACATGCGGGTTTCACATGCCACCAACTCCACATTCACAGGCAACTTCTGAGCCACAGCCGTTTTCAGATAGCCCTCAATGCAAAGGCTCTAGACGCAAATATTGGTGTGAGAGCTAATTCAATCACGGGAAGACTGCATGTTGGTGAAGGGCATATTGAAGAAGGATCAGCCGAGTGGTTCTTGTGGGAGAACAACTCCATTTGGCTCACTAACTTCACACACCAACAGGCTTCCAAGCAGCTCTCAAAGAAACTCAGTTTTCACACTCTATGCTTAGTGCCCTTTGAGTGCCTAGGACTGAAATGAAGCTTGGTGAGCATCCCACACAAACGAATGCTCCACATGCGGGTTTCACATGCCACCAACTCCACATTCACAGGCAACTTCAGAGCCACAGCCGTTTTCAGATAGCCCTCAACGCAAAGGCTCTAGACGCAAATATTGGTGTGAGAGCTAATTCAATCAAGGAAACACTGCATGTTGGTGAAGGGCATATTGAAGAAGGATCAGCCGAGTGGTTCTTGTGGGAGAACAACTCCATTTGGCTCACTAACTTCACACACCATCAGGCTTCCAAGCAGCTCTCAAGGAAACTCAGTTTTCACACTCTATTCTTAGTGCCCTTTGAGTGCCTAGGACTGAAATGAAGCTTGGTGAACATCCCACACAAACGAATGCTCCACATGAGGGTTTCACATGCCACCAACTCCACATTCTCAGGCAACTTCAGCGCCACAGCCGTTTTAAGATAGCCCTCAATGCAAAGGCTCTAGACGCAAATATTGGTGTGAGAGCTAATTCAATCAAGGAAACACTGCATGTTGGTGAAGGGCATATTGAAGAAGGATCAGCCTAGTGGTTCTTGTGGGAGAACAACTCCATTTGCTTCACTAACTTCACACACCATCAGGCTTCCAAGCAGCTCTCAAGGAAACTCAGTTTTCACACTCTATGCTTAGTGCCCTTTGAGTGCCTAGGACTGAAATGAAGCTTGGTGAGCATCCCACACAAACGAATGCTCCACATGCGGTTTTCACATGCCACCAACTCCACATTTTCAGGCAACTTCAGCGCCACAGCCGTTTTCAGATAGCCCTCAATGCAAAGGCTCTAGACGCAAATATTGGTGTGAGAGCTAATTCAATCACGGGAAGACTGCATGTTGGTGAAGGGCATATTGAAGAAGGATCAGCCGAGTGGTTCTTGTGGGAGAACAACTCCATTTGGCTCACTAACTTCACACACCATCAGGCTTCCAAGCCGCTCTCAAAGAAACTCAGTTTTCACACTCTATGCTTAGTGCCCTTTGAGTGCATTATCTAGGAATGAACCTGGTAGAGCATCCCACACAAACGAATGCTCCACATGCGGGTTTCACATGCCACCAACTCCACATTCACAGGCAACTTCAGCGCCACAGCCGTTTTCAGATAGCCCTCAATGCAAAGGCTCTAGACGCAAATATTGGTGTGAGAGCTAATTCCATCAAGGAAACACTGCATGTTGGTGAAGGGCATATTGAAGAAGGATCAGCCGAGTGGTTCTTGTGGGAGAACAACTCCATTTGGCTCACTAACTTCACACACCATCAGGCTTCCAAGCAGCTCTCAAGGAAACTCAGTTTTCACACTCTATGCTTAGTGCCCTTTGAGTGCCTAGGACTGAAATGAAGCTTGGTGAGCATCCCACATAAACGAATGCTCCACATGCGGGTTTCACATGCCACCAACTCCACATTCACAGGCAACTTCAGTGCTACAGCCGTGTTCAGATAGCCCTCAATGCAAAGGCTCTAGACGCAAATATTGGTGTGAGAGCTAATTCAATCAAGGAAACACTGCATGTTGGTGAAGGGCATATTGAAGAAGGATCAGCCGAGTGGTTCTTGTGGGAGAACAACTGCATTTGGCTCACTAACTTCACACACCATCAGGCTTCCAAGCAACTCTCAAGGAAACTCAGTTTTCACACTCTATGCTTAGTGCCCTTTGAGTGCATTATCTAGGAATGAACCTGGTAGAGCATGCCGCACAAACGAATGCTCCACATGCGGGTTTCACATGCCACCAACTCCACATTCACAGGCAACTTCAGCGCCACAGCCGTTTTCAGATAGCCCTCAATGCAAAGGCTCTAGACGCAAATATTGGTGTGAGAGCTAATTCAATCAAGGAAACACTGCATGTTGGTGAAGGGCATATTGAAGAAGGATCAGCCGAGTGGTTCTTGTGGAGAACAACTCCATTTGGCTCACTAACTTCACACACCATCAGGCTTCCAAGCAGCGCTCACGGAAACTCAGTTTTCACACTCTATGCTTAGTGCCCTTTGAGTGCCTAGGACTGAAATGAAGCTTGGTGAGCATCCCACACAAACGAATGCTCCACATGCGGGTTTCACATGCCACCAACTCCACATTCTCAGGCAACTTCAGCGCCACAGCCGTTTTCAGATAGCCCTCAATGCAAAGGCTCTAGACGCAAATATTGGTGTGAGAGCTAATTCAATCACGGGAAGACTGCATGTTGGTGAAGGGCATATTGAAGAAGGATCAGCCGAGTGGTTCTTGTGGGAGAACAACTCCATTTGGCTCACTAACTTCACACACCATCAGGCTTCCAAGCAGCTCTCAAAGAAACTCAGTTTTCACACTCTATGCTTAGTGCCCTTTGAGTGCATTATCTAGGAATGAACCTGGTAGAGCATCCCACACAAACGAATGCTCCACATGCGGGTTTCACATGCCACCAACTCCACATTAACAGGCAACTTCAGCGCCACAGCCGTTTTCAGATAGCCCTCAATGCAAAGGCTCTAGACGCAAATATTGGTGTGAGAGCTAATTCAATCAAGGAAACACTGCATGTTGGTGAAGGGCATATTGAAGAAGGATCAGCCGAGTGGTTCTTGTGAGAGAACAACTCCATTTGGCTCACTAACTTCACACACCATCAGGCTTCCAAGCAGCTCTCAAGGAAACTCAGTTTTCACACTCTATGCTTAGTGCCCTTTGAGTGCCTAGGACTGAAATGAAGCTTGGTGAGCATCCCACACAAACGAATGCTCCACATGCGGGTTTCACATGCCACCAACTCCACATTCTCAGGCAACTTCAGCGCCACAGCCGTTTTCAGATAGCCCTCAATGCAAAGGCTCTAGACGCAAATATTGGTGTGAGAGCTAATTCAATCACGGGAAGACTGCATGTTGGTGAAGGGCATATTGAAGAAGGATCAGCCGAGTGGTTCTTGTGGGAGAACAACTCCATTTGGCTCACTAACTTCACACACCATCAGGCTTCCAAGCCGCTCTCAAAGAAACTCAGTTTTCACACTCTATGCTTAGTGCCCTTTGAGTGCATTATCTAGGAATGAACCTGGTAGAGCATCCCACACAAACGAATGCTCCACATGCGGGTTTCACATGCCACCAACTCCACATTCACAGGCAACTTCAGCGCCACAGCCGTTTTCAGATAGCCCTCAATGCAAAGGCTCTAGACGCAAATATTGGTGTGAGAGCTAATTCAATCAAGGAAACACTGCATGTTGGTGAAGGGCATATTGAAGAAGGATCAGCCGAGTGGTTCTTGTGGGAGAACAACTCCATTTGGCTCACTAACTTCACACACCATCAGGCTTCCAAGCAGCTCTCAAGGAAACTCAGTTTTCACACTCTATGCTTAGTGCCCTTTGAGTGCCTAGGACTGAAATGAAGCTTGGTGAGCATCCCACACAAACGAATGCTCCACATGCGGGTTTCACATGCCACCAACTCCACATTCACAGGCAGCTTCAGCCCCACAGCCGTTTTCACATAGCCCTCAATGCAAAGGCTCTAGACGCAAATATTTGTGTGAGAGCTAATTCAATCAAGGAAACACTGCATGTTGGTGAAGGGCATATTGAAGAAGGATCAGCCGAGTGGTTCTTGTGGGAGAACAACTGCATTTGGCTCACTAACTTCACACACCATCAGGCTTCCAAGCAACTCTCAAGGAAACTCAGTTTTCACACTCTATGCTTAGTGCCCTTTGAGTGCATTATCTAGGAATGAACCTGGTAGAGCATGCCACACAAACGAATGCTCCACATGCGGGTTTCACATGCCACCAACTCCACATTCACAGGCAACTTCAGCGCCACAGCCGTTTTCAGATAGCCCTCAATGCAAAGGCTCTAGACGCAAATATTGGTGTGAGAGCTAATTCAATCAAGGAAACACTGCATGTTGGTGAAGGGCATATTGAAGAAGGATCAGCCGAGTGGTTCTTGTGGGAGAACAACTCCATTTGGCTCACTAACTTCACACACCATCAGGCTTCCAAGCAGCTCTCAAGGAAACTCAGTTTTCACACTCTATCCTTAGTGCTCTTTGAGTGCATTATCTAGGAATGAACCTGGTAGAGCATCCCACACAAACGAATGCTCCACATGCGGGTTTCACATGCCACCAACTCCACATTCTCAGGCAACTTCAGCGCCACAGCCGTTTTCAGATAGCCCTCAATGCAAAGGCTCTAGACGCAAATATTGGTGTGAGAGCTAATTCAATCACGGGAAGACTGCATGTTGGTGAAGGGCATATTGAAGAAGGATCAGCCGAGTGGTTCTTGTGGGAGAACAACTCCATTTGGCTCACTAACTTCACACACCATCAGGCTTCCAAGCAGCTCTCAAAGAAACTCAGTTTTCACACTCTATGCTTAGTGCCCTTTGAGTGCCTAGGACTGAAATGAAGCTTGGTGAGCATCCCACACAAACGAATGCTCCACATGCGGGTTTCACATGCCACCAACTCCACATTCACAGGCAACTTCAGCGCCACAGCCGTTTTCAGATAGCCCTCAATGCAAAGGCTCTAGACGCAAATATTGGTGTGAGAGCTAATTCAATCAAGGAAACACTGCATGTTGGTGAAGGGCATACTGAAGAAGGATCAGCCGAGTGGTTCTTGTGAGAGAACAACTCCATTTGGCTCACTAACTTCACACACCATCAGGCTTCCAAGCAGCTCTCAAGGAAACTCAGTTTTCACACTCTATGCTTAGTGCCCTTTGAGTGCATTATCTAGGAATGAACCTGGTAGAGCATCCCACACAAACGAATGCTCCACATGCGGGTTTCACATGCCACCAACTCCACATTCACAGGCAACTTCAGAGCCACAGCCGTTTTCAGATAGCCCTCAACGCAAAGGCTCTAGACGCAAATATTGGTGTGAGAGCTAATTCAATCAAGGAAACACTGCATGTTGGTGAAGGGCATATTGAAGAAGGATCAGCCGAGTGGTTCTTGTGGGAGAACAACTCCATTTGGCTCACTAACTTCACACACCATCAGGCTTCCAAGCAGCTCTCAAGGAAACTCAGTTTTCACACTCTATTCTTAGTGCCCTTTGAGTGCCTAGGACTGAAATGAAGCTTGGTGAACATCCCACACAAACGAATGCTCCACATGAGGGTTTCACATGCCACCAACTCCACATTCTCAGGCAACTTCAGCGCCACAGCCGTTTTAAGATAGCTCTCAATGCAAAGGCTCTAGACGCAAATATTGGTGTGAGAGCTAATTCAATCAAGGAAACACTGCATGTTGGTGAAGGGCATATTGAAGAAGGATCAGCCGAGTGGTTCTTGTGGGAGAACAACTCCATTTGGCTCACTAACTTCACACACCATCAGGCTTCCAAGCAGCTCTCAAGGAAACTCAGTTTTCACACTCTATTCTTAGTGCCCTTTGAGTGCCTAGGACTGAAATGAAGCTTGGTGAACATCCCACACAAACGAATGCTCCACATGAGGGTTTCACATGCCACCAACTCCACATTCTCAGGCAACTTCAGCGCCACAGCCGTTTTAAGATAGCTCTCAATGCAAAGGCTCTAGATGCAAATATTGGTGTGAGAGCTAATTCAATCAAGGAAACACTGCATGTTGGTGAAGGGCATATTGAAGAAGGATCAGCAGAGTGGTTCTTGTGGGAGAACAACTCCATTTGGCTCACTAACTTCACACACCATCAGGCTTCCAAGCAGCTCTCAAAGAAACTCAGTTTTCACACTCTATGCTTAGTGCCCTTTGAGTGCATTATCTAGGAATGAACCTGGTAGAGCATCCCACACAAACGAATGCTCCACATGCGGGTTTCACATGCCACCAACTCCACATTCACAGGCAACTTCAGCGCCACAGCCGTTTTCAGATAGCCCTCAATGCAAAGGCTCTAGACGCAAATATTGGTGTGAGAGCTAATTCAATCAAGGAAACACTGCATGTTGGTGAAGGGCATATTGAAGAAGGATCAGCCGAGTGGTTCTTGTGAGAGAACAACTCCATTTGGCTCACTAACTTCACACACCATCAGGCTTCCAAGCAGCTCTCAAGGAAACTCAGTTTTCACACTCTATGCTTAGTGCCCTTTGAGTGCATTATCTAGGAATGAACCTGGTAGAGCATCCCACACAAACGAATGCTCCACATGCGGGTTTCACATGCCACCAACTCCACATTCACAGGCAACTTCAGCGCCACAGCCGTTTTCAGATAGCCCTCAATGCAAAGGCTCTAGACGCAAATATTGGTGTGAGAGCTAATTCAATCAAGGAAACACTGCATGTTGGTGAAGGGCATATTGAAGAAGGATCAGCCGAGTGGTTCTTGTGGGAGAACAACTCCATTTGGCTCACTAACTTCACACACCATCAGGCTTCCAAGCAGCTCTCAAGGAAACTCAGTTTTCACACTCTATGCTTAGTGCCCTTTGAGTGCCTAGGACTGAAATGAAGCTTGGTGAGCATCCCACACAAACGAATGCTCCACATGCGGGTTTCACATGCCACCAACTCCACATTCTCAGGCAACTTCAGCGCCACAGCCGTTTTCAGATAGCCCTCAATGCAAAGGCTCTAGACGCAAATATTGGTGTGAGAGCTAATTCAATCAAGGAAACACTGCATGTTGGTGAAGGGCATATTGAAGAAGGATCAGCCGAGTGGTTCTTGTGGGAGAACAACTCCATTTGGCTCACTAACTTCACACACCATCAGGCTTCCAAGCAGCTCTCAAGGAAACTCAGTTTTCACACTCTATGCTTAGTGCCCTTTGAGTGCCTAGGACTGAAATGAAGCTTGTTGAGAATCCCACACAAACGAATGCTCCACATGCGGGTTTCACATGCCACCAACTCCACATTCTCAGGCAACTTCAGCGCCACAGCCGTTTTCAGATAGCCCTCAATGCAAAGGCTCTAGACGCAAATATTGGTGTGAGAGCTAATTCAATCAAGGGAACACTGCATGTTGGTGAAGGGCATATTGAAGAAGGATCAGCCGAGTGGTTCTTGTGGGAGAACAACTCCATTTGGCTCACTAACTTCACACACCATCAGGCTTCCAAGCAGCTCTCAAGGAAACTCAGTTTTCACACTCTATGCTTAGTGCCCTTTGAGTGCATTATCTAGGAATGAACCTGGTAGAGCATCCCACACAAACGAATGCTCCACATGCGGGTTTCACATGCCACCAACTCCACATTCACAGGCAACTTCAGCGCCACAGCCGTGTTCAGATAGCCCTCAATGCAAAGGCTCTAGATGCAAATATTGGTGTGAGAGCTAATTCAATCAAGGAAACACTGCATGTTGGTGAAGGGCATATTGAAGAAGGATCAGCCGAGTGGTTCTTGTGGGAGAACAACTCCATTTTGCCCACTAACTTCACACACCATCAGGCTTCCAAGCAGCTCTCAAGGAAACTCAGGTTTCACACTCTATGCTTAGTGCACTTTGAGTTCCGAGGACTGAAATGAGGCTTGGTGAGCATCCCACACAAACGAATGCTCCACATGCGGGTTTCACATGCCACCAACTCCACATTCTCAGGCAACTTCAGCGCCACAGCCGTTTTCAGATAGCCCTCAATGCAAAGGCTCTAGACGCAAATATTGGTGTGAGAGCTAATTCAATCAAGGAAACACTGCATGTTGGTGAAGGGCATATTGAAGAAGGATCAGCCGAGTGGTTCTTGTGGGAGAACAACTCCATTTGGCTCACTAACTTCACACACCATCAGGCTTCCAAGCAGCTCTCAAGGAAACTCAGTTTTCACACTCTATGCTTAGTGCCCTTTGAGTGCATTATCTAGGAATGAACCTGGTAGAGCATCCCACACAAACGAATGCTCCACCTGCGGGTTTCACATGCCACCAACTCCACATTCACAGGCAACTTCAGCGCCACAGCCGTTTTCAGATAGCCCTCAATGCAAAGGCTCCAGACGCAAATATTGGTGTGAGAGCTAATTCAATCAAGGAAACACTGCATGTTGGTGAAGGGCATATTGAAGAAGGATCAGCCGAGTGGTTCTTGTGGGAGAACAACTCCATTTGAATCACTAACTTCACACACCATCATGCTTCCAAGCAGCTCTCAAGGAAACTCGGTTTTCACACTCTATGCTTAGTGCCCTTTGAGTTCCTAGGACTGAAATGAAGCTTGGTGAGCATCCCACACAAACGAATGCTCCACATGCAGGTTTCACATGCCACCAACTCCACATTCTCAGGCAACTTCAGCGCCACAGCCGTTTTCAGATAGCCCTCAATGCAAAGGCTCTAGTCGCAAATATTGGTGTGAGAGCTAATTCAATCAAGGAAACACTGCATGTTGGTGAAGGGCATATTGAAGAAGGATCAGCCGAGTGGTTCTTGTGGGAGAACAACTCCATTTGGCTCACTAACTTCACACACCATCAGGCTTCCAAGCAGCTCTCAAGGAAACTCAGGTTTCACATTCTATGCTTAGTGCCCTTTGAGTGCATTATCTAGGAATGAACCTGGTAGAGCATCCCGCAGAAACGAATGCTCCACATGCGGGTTTCACATGCCACCAACTGCACATTCACAGGCAACTTCAGCGCCACAGCCGTTTTCAGATAGCCCTCAATGCAAAGGCTCTAGACGCAAATATTGGTGTGAGAGCTAATTCAATCAAGGGAACACTGCATGTTGGTGAAGGGAATATTGAAGAAGGATCAGCCGAGTGGTTCTTGTGGGAGAACAACTCCATTTGGCTCACTAACTTCACACACCATCAGGCTTCCAAGCAGCTCTCAAGGAAACTCAGTTTTCACACTCTATGCTTAGTGCCCTTTGAGTACCTAGGACTGAAATGAGGCTTGGTGAGTATGCCACACAAACGAATGCTCCACATGCGGGTTTCACATGCCACCAACTCCACATTCTCAGGCAACTTCAGCGCCACAGCCGTTTTCAGATAGCCCTCAATGCAAAGGCTCTAGACGCAAATATTGGTGTGAGAGCTAATTCAATCAAGGGAACACTGCATGTTGGTGAAGGGCATATTGAAGAAGGATCAGCCGAGTGGTTCTTGTGGGAGAACAACTCCATTTGGCTCACTAACTTCACACACCATCAGGCTTCCAAGCAGCTCTCAAGGAAACTCAGTTTTCACACTCTATGCTTAGTGCCCTTTGAGTGCATTATCTAGGAATGAACCTGGTAGAGCATCCCACACAAACGAATGCTCCACATGCGGGTTTCACATGCCACCAACTCCACATTCACAGGCAACTTCAGCGCCACAGCCGTTTTCAGATAGCCCTCAATGCAAAGGCTCTAGATGCAAATATTGGTGTGAGAGCTAATTCAATCAAGGAAACACTGCATGTTGGTGAAGGGCATATTGAAGAAGGATCAGCCGAGTGGTTCTTGTGGGAGAACAACTCCATTTTGCCCACTAACTTCACACACCATCAGGCTTCCAAGCAGCTCTCAAGGAAACTCAGGTTTCACACTCTATGCTTAGTGCACTTTGAGTTCCGAGGACTGAAATGAGGCTTGGTGAGCATCCCACACAAACGAATGCTCCACATGCGGGTTTCACATGCCACCAACTCCACATTCTCAGGCAACTTCAGCGCCACAGCCGTTTTCAGATAGCCCTCAATGCAAAGGCTCTAGACGCAAATATTGGTGTGAGAGCTAATTCAATCAAGGAAACACTGCATGTTGGTGAAGGGCATATTGAAGAAGGATCAGCCGAGTGGTTCTTGTGGGAGAACAACTCCATTTGGCTCACTAACTTCACACACCATCAGGCTTCCAAGCAGCTCTCAAGGAAACTCAGTTTTCACACTCTATGCTTAGTGCCCTTTGAGTGCATTATCTAGGAATGAACCTGGTAGAGCATCCCACACAAACGAATGCTCCACATGCGGGTTTCACATGCCACCAACTCCACATTCACAGGCAACTTCAGCGCCACAGCCGTTTTCAGATAGCCCTCAATGCAAAGGCTCCAGACGCAAATATTGGTGTGAGAGCTAATTCAATCAAGGAAACACTGCATGTTGGTGAAGGGCATATTGAAGAAGGATCAGCCGAGTGGTTCTTGTGGGAGAACAACTCCATTTGAATCACTAACTTCACACACCATCATGCTTCCAAGCAGCTCTCAAGGAAACTCAGTTTTCACACTCTATGCTTAGTGCCCTTTGAGTTCCTAGGACTGAAATGAGGCTTGGTGAGCATCCCACACAAACGAATGCTCCACATGCAGGTTTCACATGCCACCAACTCCACATTCTCAGGCAACTTCAGCGCCACAGCCGTTTTCAGATAGCCCTCAATGCAAAGGCTCTAGTCGCAAATATTGGTGTGAGAGCTAATTCAATCAAGGAAACACTGCATGTTGGTGAAGGGCATATTGAAGAAGGATCAGCCGAGTGGTTCTTGTGGGAGAACAACTCCATTTGGCTCACTAACTTCACACACCATCAGGCTTCCAAGCAGCTCTCAAGGAAACTCAGGTTTCACATTCTATGCTTAGTGCCCTTTGAGTGCATTATCTAGGAATGAACCTGGTAGAGCATCCCATACAAACGAATGCTCCACATGCGGGTTTCACATGCCACCAACTCCACATTCACAGGCAACTTCAGAGCCACAGCCGTTTTCAGATAGCCCTCAATGCAAAGGCTCTAGACGCAAATATTGGTGTGAGAGCTAATTCAATCAAGGGAACACTGCATGTTGGTGAAGGGAATATTGAAGAAGGATCAGCCGAGTGGTTCTTGTGGGAGAACAACTCCATTTGGCTCACTAACTTCACACACCATCAGGCTTCCAAGCAGCTCTCAAGGAAACTCAGTTTTCACACTCTATGCTTAGTGCCCTTTGAGTACCTAGGACTGAAATGAGGCTTGGTGAGTATGCCACACAAACGAATGCTCCACATGCGGGTTTCACATGCCACCAACTCCACATTCTCAGGCAACTTCAGCGCCACAGCCGTTTTCAGATAGCCCTCAATGCAAAGGCTCTAGACGCAAATATTGGTGTGAGAGCTAATTCAATCAAGGAAACACTGCATGTTGGTGAAGGGCATATTGAAGAAGGATCAGCCGAGTGGTTCTTGTGGGAGAACAACTCCATTTGGCTCACTAACTTCACACACCATCAGGCTTCCAAGCAGCTCTCAAGGAAACTCACTTTTTACACTCTATGCTTAGTGCCCTTTGAGTGCATTATATAGGAATGAACCTGGTAGAGCATCGCACACAAACGAATGCTCCACATGCGGGTTTCACATGCCACCAACTCCACATTCACAGGCAACTTCAGCGCCACAGCCGTTTTCAGATAGCCCTCAATGCAAAGGCTCTAGACGCAAATATTGGTGTGAGAGCTAATTCAATCAAGGGAACACTGCATGTTGGTGAAGGGCATAGTGAAGAAGGATCAGCCGAGTGGTTCTTGTGGGAGAACAACTCCATTTGGCTCACTAACTTCACACACCATCAGGCTTCCAAGCAGCTCTCAAGGAAACTCAGTCTTCACACTCTATGCTTAGTGCCCTTTGAGTGCATTATCTAGGAATGAACATGGTAGAGAATCCCACACAAACGAATGCTCCACATGCGGGTTTCACATGCCACCAACTCCACATTCACAGGCAACTTCAGCGCCACAGCCGTTTTCAGATAGCACTCAATGCAAAGGCTCTAGACGCAAATATTGGTGTGAGAGCTAATTCAATCAAGGAAACACTGCATGTTGGTGAAGGGCATATTGAAGAAGGATCAGCCGAGTGGTTCTTGTGGGAGAACAACTCCATTTGGCTCACTAACTTCACACACCATCAGGCTTCCAAGCAGCTCTCAAGGAAACTCAGTTTTCGCACTCTATGCTTAGTGCCCATTGTATGCCTGGGACTGAAATGAAGCTTATTGAGCATCCCACACAAACGAATGCTCCACATGCGGGTTTCACATGCCACCAACTCCACATTCTCAGGCAACTTCAGCGCCACAGCCGTTTTCAGATAGCCCTCAATGCAAAGGCTCTAGACGCAAATATTGGTGTGAGAGCTAATTCAATCAAGGAAACACTGCATGTTGGTGAAGGGCATATTGAAGAAGGATCAGCCGAGTGGTTCTTGTGGGAGAACAACTCCATTTGGCTCACTAACTTCACACACCATCAGGCTTCCAGGCAGCTCTCAAGGAAACTCAGTTTTCACACTCTATGCTTAGTGCCCTTTGAGTGCATTATCTAGGAATGAACCTGGTAGAGCATCCCACACAAACGAATGCTCCACATGCGGGTTTCACATGCCACCAACTCCACATTCACAGGCAACTTCAGCGCCACAGCCGTTTTCAGATAGCCCTCAATGCAAAGGCTCTAGACGCAAATATTGGTGTGAGAGCTAATTCCATCAAGGAAACACTGCATGTTGGTGAAGGGCATATTGAAGAAGGATCAGCCGAGTGGTTCTTGTGGGAGAACAACTCCATTTGGCTCACTAACTTCACACACCATCAGGCTTCCAAGCAGCTCTCAAGGAAACTCAGTTTTCACACTCTATGCTTAGTGCCCTTTGAGTGCATTATCTAGGAATGAACCTGGTAGAGCATCCCACACAAACGAATGCTCCACATGCGGGTTTCACATGCCACCAACTCCACATTCACAGGCAACTTCAGCGCCACAGCCGTTTTCAGATAGCCCTCAATGCAAAGGCTCTAGACGCAAATATTGGTGTGAGAGCTAATTCAATCAAGGAAACACTGCATGTTGGTGAAGGGCATATTGAAGAAGGATCAGCCGAGTGGTTCTTGTGGGAGAACAACTCCATTTGGCTCACTAACTTCACACACCATCAGGCTTCCAAGCAGCTCTCAAGGAAACTCAGTTTTCACACTCTATGCTTAGTGCCCTTTGCGTGCCTAGGACTGAAATGAAGCTTGGTCAGCATCCCACACAAACGAATGCTCCACATGCGGGTTTCACATGCCACCAACTCCACATTCACAGGCAACTTCAGCGCCACAGCCGTTTTCAGATAGCCCTCAATGCAAAGGCTCTAGACGCAAATATTGGTGTGAGAGCTAATTCAATCAAGGAAACACTGCATGTTGGTGAAGGGCATACTGAAGATGGATCAGCAAAGTGGATCTTTTGGGAAAACAACTCCATTTGGCTCACTAACTTCACACACCATCAGGCTTCCAAGCAGCTCTCAAGGAAACTCAGTTTTCACACTCTATGCTTAGTGCCCTTTGAGTGCATTATCTAGGAATGAACCTGGTAGAGCATCCCACACAAACGAATGCTCCACATGCGGGTTTCACATGCCACCAACTCCACATTCACAGGCAACTTCAGCGCCACAGCCGTTTTCAGATAGCCCTCAATGCAAAGGCTCTAGACCCAAATATTGGTGTGAGAGCTAATTCAATCAAGGAAACACTGCATGTTGGTGAAGGGCATATTGAAGAAGGATCAGCCGAGTGGTTCTTGTGGGAGAACAACTCCATTTGGCTCACTAACTTCACACACCATCAGGCTTCCAAGCAGCTCTCAAGGAAACTCAGGTTTCACTCTCTATGCTTAGTGCCCTTTGAGTTCCTAGGACTGAAATGAGGCTTGGTGAGCATCCCACACAAACGAATGCTCCACATGCGGGTTTCACATGCCACCAACTCCACATTCACAGGCAACTTCAGCGCCACAGCCGTTTTCAGATAGCCCTCAATGCAAAGGCTCTAGACGCAAATATTGGTGTGAGAGCTAATTCAATCAAGGAAACACTGCATGTTGGTGAAGGGCATATTGAAGAAGGATCAGCCGAGTGGTTCTTGTGGGAGAACAACTCCATTTGGCTCACTAACTTCACACACCATCAGGCTTCCAAGCAGCTCTCAAGGAAACTCAGTTTTCACACTCTATGCTTAGTGCCCTTTGAGTGCATTATCTAGGAATGAACCTGGTAGAGCATCCCACACAATCGAATGCTCCACATGCGGGTTTCACATGCCACCAACTCCACATTCTCAGGCAAGTTCAGCGCCACAGCCGTTTTCAGATAGCCCTAAATGCAAAGGCTCTAGACGCAAATATTGGTGTGAGAGCTAATTCAATCAAGGAAACACTGCATGTTGGTGAAGGGCATATTGAAGAAGGATCAGCCGAGTGGTTCTTGTGGGAGAACAACTCCATTTGGCTCACTAACTTCACACACCATCAGGCTTCCAAGCAGCTCTCAAGGAAACTCAGGTTTCACACTCTATGATTAGTGCCCTTTGAGTTCCTAGGACTGAAATAAGGCTTGGTGAGCACCCCACACAAACGAATGTTCCACATGCGGGTTTCACATGCCACCAACTCCACATTCTCAGGCAACTTCAGCGCCACAGCCGTTTTCAGATAGCCCTCAATGCAAAGGCTCTAGACGCAAATATTGGTGTGAGAGCTAATTCAATCAAGGAAACACTGCATGTTGGTGAAGGGCATATTGAAGAAGGATCAGCCGAGTGGTTCTTGTGGGAGAACAACTCCATTTGACTCACTAACTTCACACACCATCAGGCTTCCAAGCAGCTCTCAAGGAAACTCAGTTTTCACACTCTATGCTTAGTGCCCTTTGAGGGCAATATCTAGGAATGAACCTGGTAGAGCATCCCACACAAACGAATGCTCCACATGCGGGTTTCACATGCCACCAACTCCACATTCACAGGCAACTTCAGCGCCACAGCCGTTTTCAGATAGCCCTCAATGCAAAGGCTCCAGACGCAAATATTGGTGTGAGAGCTAATTCCATCAAGGAAACACTGCATGTTGGTGAAGGGCATATTGAAGAAGGATCAGCCGAGTGGTTCTTGTGGGAGAACAACTCCATTTGAATCACTAACTTCACACACCATCATGCTTCCAAGCAGCTCTCAAGGAAACTCAGTTTTCACACTCTATGCTTAGTGCCCTTTGAGTTCCTAGGACTGAAATGAGGCTTGGTGAGCATCCCACACAAACGAATGCTCCACATGCAGGTTTCACATGCCACCAACTCCACATTCTCAGGCAACTTCAGCGCCACAGCCGTTTTCAGATAGCCCTCAATGCAAAGGCTCTAGACGCAAATATTGGTGTGAGAGCTAATTCAATCAAGGAAACACTGCATGTTGGTGAAGGGCATATTGAAGAAGGGTCAGCCGAGTGGTTCTTGTGGGAGAACAACTCCATTTGGCTCACTAACTTCACACACCATCAGGCTTCCAAGCAGCTCTCAAGGAAACTCAGGTTTCACATTCTATGCTTAGTGCCCTTTGAGTGCATTATCTAGGAATGAACCTGGTAGAGCATCCCGCAGAAACGAATGCTCCACATGCGGGTTTCACATGCCACCAACTGCACATTCACAGGCAACTTCAGCGCCACAGCCGTTTTCAGATAGCCCTCAATGCAAAGGCTCTAGACGCAAATATTGGTGTGAGAGCTAATTCAATCAAGGGAACACTGCATGTTGGTGAAGGGAATATTGAAGAAGGATCAGCCGAGTGGTTCTTGTGGAAGAACAACTCCATTTGGCTCACTAACTTCACACACCATCAGGCTTCCAAGCAGCTCTCAAGGAAACTCAGTTTTCACACTCTATGCTTAGTGCCCTTTGAGTGCATTATCTAGGAATGAACCTGGTAGAGCATCCCACACAAACGAATGCTCCACATGCGGGTTTCACATGCCACCAACTCCACATTCACAGGCAACTTCAGCGCCACAGCCGTTTTCAGATAGCCCTCAATGCAAAGGCTCTAGACGCAAATATTGGTGTGAGAGCTAATTCCATCAAGGAAACACTGCATGTTGGTGAAGGGCATATTGAAGAAGGATCAGCCGAGTGGTTCTTGTGGGAGAACAACTCCATTTGGATCACTAACTTCACACACCATCAGGCTTCCAAGCAGCTCTCAAGGAAACTCAGTTTTCACACTCTATGCTTAGTGCCCTTTGAGTGCATTATCTAGGAATGAACCTGGTAGAGCATCCCACACAAACGAATGCTCCACATGCGGGTTTCACATGCCACCAACTCCACATTCACAGGCAACTTCAGCGCCACAGCCGTTTTCAGATAGCCCTCAATGCAAAGGCTCTAGACGCAAATATTGGTGTGAGAGCTAATTCAATCAAGGAAACACTGCATGTTGGTGAAGGGCATATTGAAGAAGGATCAGCCGAGTGGTTCTTGTGGGAGAACAACTCCATTTGGCTCACTAACTTCACACACCATCAGGCTTCCAAGCAGCTCTCAAGGAAACTCAGTTTTCACACTCTATGCTTAGTGCCCTTTGCGTGCCTAGGACTGAAATGAAGCTTGGTCAGCATCCCACACAAACGAATGCTCCACATGCGGGTTTCACATGCCACCAACTCCACATTCACAGGCAACTTCAGCGCCACAGCTGTTTTCAGATAGCCCTCAATGCAAAGGCTCTAGACGCAAATATTGGTGTGAGAGCTAATTCAATCAAGGAAACACTGCATGTTGGTGAAGGGCATACTGAAGATGGATCAGCAAAGTGGATCTTTTGGGAGAACAACTCCATTTGGCTCACTAACTTCACACACCATCAGGCTTCCAAGCAGCTCTCAAGGAAACTCAGTTTTCACACTCTATGCTTAGTGCCCTTTGAGTGCATTATCTAGGAATGAACCTGGTAGAGCATCCCACACAAACGAATGCTCCACCTGCGGGTTTCACATGCCACCAACTCCACATTCACAGGCAACTTCAGCGCCACAGCCGTTTTCAGATAGCCCTCAATGCAAAGGCTCTAGACCCAAATATTGGTGTGAGAGCTAATTCAATCAAGGAAACACTGCATGTTGGTGAAGGGCATATTGAAGAAGGATCAGCCGAGTGGTTCTTGTGGGAGAACAACTCCATTTGGCTCACTAACTTCACACACCATCAGGCTTCCAAGCAGCTCTCAAGGAAACTCAGGTTTCACACTCTATGCTTAGTGCCCTTTGAGTTCCTAGGACTGAAATGAGGCTTGGTGAGCATCCCACACAAACGAATGCTCCACATGCGGGTTTCACATGCCACCAACTCCACAT
This sequence comes from Ochotona princeps, assembly GCF_030435755.1. Classification (NCBI taxonomy): domain Eukaryota; kingdom Metazoa; phylum Chordata; class Mammalia; order Lagomorpha; family Ochotonidae; genus Ochotona; species Ochotona princeps. The sequence continues at coordinate 22,396 of NW_026700839.1, read as the reverse complement.
TCACAGGCAACTTCAGCGCCACAGCCGTTTTCAGATAGCCCTCAATGCAAAGGCTCTAGACGCAAATATTGGTGTGAGAGCTAATTCAATCAAGGAAACACTGCATGCTGGTGAAAGGCATATTGAAGAAGGATCAGCCGAGTGGTTCTTGTGGGAGAACAACTCCCTTTGGCTCACTAACTTCACACACCATCAGGCTTCCAAGCACCTCTCAAGGAATCTCAGGTTTCACACTCTATGCTTAGTGCCCTTTGAGTGCATTATCTAGGAATGAACCTGGTAGAGCATCCCACACAAACGAATGCTCCACATGCGGGTTTCACATGCCACCAACTCCACATTCACAGGCAACTTCAGCGCCACAGCCGTTTTCAGATAGCCCTCAATGCAAAGGCTCTAGACCCAAATATTGGTGTGAGAGCTAATTCAATCAAGGAAACACTGCATGTTGGTGAAGTGCATATTGAAGAAGGATCAGCCGAGTGGATCTTGTGGGAGAACAACTCCATTTGGCTCACTAACTTCACACACCATCAGGCTTCCAAGCAGCTCTCAAGGAAACTCAGTTTTCACACTCTATGCTTAGTGCCCTTTGAGTGCATCATCTAGGAATGAACCTGGTAGTGCATCCCACACAAACGAATGCTCCACATGCGGGTTTCACATGCCACCAACTCAACATTCACAGGCAACTTCAGCGCCACAGCCGTTTTCAGATAGCCCTCAATGCAAAGGCTCTAGACGCAAATATTGGTGTGAGAGCTAATTCAATCAAGGAAACACTGCATGTTGGTGAAGGGCATATTGAAGAAGGATCAGCCGAGTGGTTCTTGTGGGAGAACAACTCCATTTGGCTCACTAACTTCACACACCATCAGGCTTCCAAGCAGCTCTCAAGGAAACTCAGTTTTCACACTCTATGCTTAGTGCCCTTTGAGTGCATTATCTAGGAATGAACCTGGTAGAGCATCCCACACAAACGAATGCTCCACATGCGGGTTTCACATGCCACCAACTCCACATTCACAGGCAACTTCAGCGCCACAGTCCTTTTCAGATAGCCCTCAATGCAAAGGCTCTAGACGCAAATATTGGTGTGAGAGCTAATTCAATCAAGGAAACACTGCATGTTGGTGAAGGGCATATTGAAGAAGGATCAGCCGAGTGGTTCTTGTGGGAGAACAACTCCATTTGGCTCACTAACTTCACACACCATCAGGCTTCCAAGCAGCTCTCAAGGAAACTCAGTTTTCCCACTCTATGCTTAGTGCCATTTGAGTGCCTAGGACTGAAATGAAGCTTGGTGAGCATCCCACACAAACGAATGTTCCACATGCGGGTTTCACATGCCACCAACTCCACATTCACAGGCAACTTCAGCGCCACAGCCGTTTTCAGATAGCCCTCAATGCAAAGGCTCTAGACGCAAATATTGGTGTGAGAGCTAATTCAATCAAGGAAACACTGCATGTTGGTGAAGGGCATATTGAAGAAGGATCAGCCGAGTGGTTCTTGTGGGAGAACAACTCCATTTGGCTCACTAACTTCACACACCATCAGGCTTCCAAGCAGCTCTCAAGGAAACTCAGTTTTCACACTCTATGCTTAGTGCCCTTTGTATGCCTGGTACTGAAATGAAGCTTGATGAGCATCCCACACAAACGAATGCTCCACATGCGGGTTTCACATGCCACCAACTCCACATTCACAGGCAACTTCAGCGCCACAGCCGTTTTCAGATAGCCCTCAATGCAAAGGCTCTAGACGCAAATATTGGTGTGAGAGCTAATTCAATCAAGGAAACACTGCATGTTGGTGAAGGGCATATTGAAGAAGGATCAGCCGAGTGGTTCTTGTGGGTGAACAACTCCATTTGACTCACTAACTTCACACACCATCAGGCTTCCAAGCAGCTCTCAAGGAAACTCAGTTTTCACACTCTATGCTTAGTGCCCTTTGAGTGCATTATCTAGGAATGAACCTGGTAGAGCAACCCACACAAACGAATGCTCCACATGCGGGTTTCACATGCCACCAACTCCACATTCACAGGCAACTTCAGCGCCACAGCCGTTTTCAGATAGCCCTCAATGCAAAGGCTCTAGACGCAAATATTGGTGTGAGAGCTAATTCAATCAAGGAAACACTGCATGTTGGTGAAGGGCATATTGAAGAAGGATCAGCCGAGTGGTTCTTGTGGGAGAACAACTCCATTTGGCTCACTAACTTCACACACCATCAGGCTTCCAAGCAGCTCTCAAGGAAACTCAGTTTTCCCACTCTATGCTTAGTGCCCTTTGAGTGCCTAGGACTGAAATGAAGCTTGGTGAGCATCCCACACAAACGAATGTTCCACATGCGGGTTTCACATGCCACCAACTCCACATTCACAGGCAACTTCAGCGCCACAGCCGTTTTCAGATAGCCCTCAATGCAAAGGCTCTAGACGCAAATATTGGTGTGAGAGCTAATTCAATCAAGGAAACACTGCATGTTGGTGAAGGGCATATTGAAGAAGGATCAGCCGAGTGGTTCTTGTGGGAGAACAACTCCATTTGGCTCACTAACTTCACACACCATCAGGCTTCCAAGCAGCTCTCAAGGAAACTCAGTTTTCACACTCTATGCTTAGTGCCCTTTGTATGCCTGGTACTGAAATGAAGCTTGATGAGCATCCCACACAAACGAATGCTCCACATGCGGGTTTCACATGCCACCAACTCCACATTCACAGGCAACTTCAGCGCCACAGCTGTTTTCAGATAGCCCTCAATGCAAAGGCTCTAGACGCAAATATTGGTGTGAGAGCTAATTCCATCAAGGAAACACTGCATGTTGGTGAAGGGCATATTGAAGAAGGATCAGCCGAGTGGTTCTTGTGGGTGAACAACTCCATTTGACTCACTAACTTCACACACCATCAGGCTTCCAAGCAGCTCTCAAGGAAACTCAGTTTTCACACTCTATGCTTAGTGCCCTTTGAGTGCATTATCTAGGAATGAACCTGGTAGAGCAACCCACACAAACGAATGCTCCACATGCGGGTTTCACATGCCACCAACTCCACATTCACAGGCAACTTCAGCGCCACAGCCGTTTTCAGATAGCCCTCAATGCAAAGGCTCTAGACGCAAATATTGGTGTGAGAGCTAATTCAATCAAGGAAACACTGCATGATGGTGAAGTGCATATTGAAGAAGGATCAGCCGAGTGGTTCTTGTGGGAGAACAACTCCATTTGGCTCACTAACTTCACACACCATCAGGCTTCCAAGCAGCTCTCAAGGAAACTCAGATTTCACACTCTATGCTTAGTGCCCTTTGAGTGCATTATCTAGGAATGAACCTGGTAGAGCATCCCACACAAACGAATGCTCCACATGCGGGTTTCACATGCCACCAACTCCACATTCACAGGCAACTTCAGCGCCACAGCCGTTTTCAGATAGCCCTCAATGCAAAGGCTCTAGACGCAAATATTGGTGTGAGAGCTAATTCAATCAAGGAAACACTGCATGTTGGTGAAGTGCATATTGAAGAAGGATCAGCCGAGTGGTTCTTGTGGGAGAACAACTCCATTTGGCTCACTAACTTCACACACCATCAGGCTTCCAAGCAGCTCTCAAGGAAACTCAGTTTTCACACTCTATGCTTAGTGCCCTTTGAGTGCCTAGGACTGAAATGAAGCTTGGTGAGCATCCCACACAAACGAATGCTCCACATGCGGGTTTCACATGCCACCAACTCCACATTCACAGGCAACTTCAGCGCCACAGCCGTTTTCAGATAGCCCTCAATGCAAAGGCTCTAGACGCAAATATTGGTGTGAGAGCTAATTCAATCAAGGAAACACTGCATGTTGGTGAAGGGCATACTGAAGATGGATCAACAAAGTGGATCTTTTGGGAGAACAACTCCATTTGGCTCACTAACTTCACACACCATCAGGCTTCCAAGCAGCTCTCAAGGAAACTCAGTTTTCACACTCTATGCTTAGTGCCCTTTGAGTGCATTATCTAGGAATGAACCTGGTAGAGCATCCCACACAAACGAATGCTCCACCTGCGGGTTTCACATGCCACCAACTCCACATTCACAGGCAACTTCAGCGCCACAGCCGTTTTCAGATAGCCCTCAATGCAAAGGCTCTAGACCCAAATATTGGTGTGAGAGCTAATTCAATCAAGGAAACACTGCATGTTGGTGAAGGGCATATTGAAGAAGGATCAGCCGAGTGGTTCTTGTGGGAGAACAACTCCATTTGGCTCACTAACTTCACACACCATCAGGCTTCCAAGCAGCTCTCAAGGAAACTCAGGTTTCACACTCTATGCTTAGTGCCCTTTGAGTTCCTAGGAATGAAATGAGGCTTGGTGAGCATCCCACACAAACGAATGCTCCACATGCGGGTTTCACATGCCACCAACTCCACATTCACAGGCAACTTCAGCGCCACAGCCGTTTTCAGATAGCCCTCAATGCAAAGGCTCTAGACGCAAATATTGGTGTGAGAGCTAATTCAATCAAGGAAACACTGCATGCTGGTGAAAGGCATATTGAAGAAGGATCAGCCGAGTGGTTCTTGTGGGAGAACAACTCCATTTGGCTCACTAACTTCACACACCATCAGGCTTCCAAGCAGCTCTCAAGGAAACTCAGTTTTCACACTCTATGCTTAGTGCCCTTTGAGTGCATCATCTAGGAATGAACCTGGTAGTGCATCCCACACAAACGAATGCTCCACATGCGGGTTTCACATGCCACCAACTCAACATTCACAGGCAACTTCAGCGCCACAGCCGTTTTCAGATAGCCCTCAATGCAAAGGCTCTAGACGCAAATATTGGTGTGAGAGCTAATTCAATCAAGGAAACACTGCATGTTGGTGAAGGGCATATTGAAGAAGGATCAGCCGAGTGGTTCTTGTGGGAGAACAACTCCATTTGGCTCACTAACTTCACACACCATCAGGCTTCCAAGCAGCTCTCAAGGAAACTCAGTTTTCACACTCTATGCTTAGTGCCCTTTGAGTGCCTAGGACTGAAATGAAGCTTGGTGAGCATCCCACACAAACGAATGCTCCACATGCGGGTTTCACATGCCACCAACTCCACATTCACAGGCAACTTCAGCGCCACAGCCGTTTTCAGATAGCCCTCAATGCAAAGGCTCTAGACGCAAATATTGGTGTGAGAGCTAATTCAATCACGGAAACACTGCATGTTGGTGAAGGGCATATTGAAGAAGGATCAGCCGAGTGGTTCTTGTGGGAGAACAACTCCATTTGACTCACTAACTTCACACACCATCAGGCTTCCAAGCAGCTCTCAAGGAAACTCAGTTTTCACACTCTATACTTAGTGCTCTATGTGTGCCTAGGTTGAAATGAACCTGGTAGAGCATCCCACACAAACGAATGCTCCACATGCGGGTTTCACATGCCACCAACTCCACATTCTCAGGCAACTTCAGCGCCACAGCCGTTTTCAGATAGCCCTCAATGCAAAGGATCTAGACGCAAATATTGGTGTGAGAGCTAATTCAATCAAGGAAACACTGCATGTTGGTGAAGGGCATATTGAAGAAGGATCAGCCGAGTGGTTCTTGTGGGAGAACAACTCCATTTGGCTCACTAACTTCACACACCATCAGGCTTCCAAGCAGCTCTCAAGGAAACTCAGTTTTCACACTCTATGCTTAGTGCCCTTTGAGTGCATTATCTAGGAATGAACCTGGTAGAGCATCCCACACAAACGAATGCTCCACATGCGGGTTTCACATGCCACCAACTCCACATTCACAGGCAACTTCAGCGCCACAGTCCTTTTCAGATAGCCCTCAATGCAAAGGCTCTAGACGCAAATATTGGTGTGAGAGCTAATTCAATCAAGGAAACACTGCATGTTGGTGAAGGGCATATTGAAGAAGGATCAGCCGAGTGGTTCTTGTGGGAGAACAACTCCATTTGGCTCACTAACTTCACACACCATCAGGCTTCCAAGCAGCTCTCAAGGAAACTCAGTTTTCACACTCTATGCTTAGTGCCATTTGAGTGCCTAGGACTGAAATGAAGCTTGGTGAGCATCCCACACAAGCGAATGTTCCACATGCGGGTTTCACATGCCACCAACTCCACATTCACAGGCAACTTCAGCGCCACAGCCGTTTTCAGATAGCCCTCAATGCAAAGGCTCTAGACGCAAATATTGGTGTGAGAGCTAATTCAATCAAGGAAACACTGCATGTTGGTGAAGGGCATATTGAAGAAGGATCAGCCGAGTGGTTCTTGTGGGAGAACAACTCCATTTGGCTCACTAACTTCACACACCATCAGGCTTCCAAGCAGCTCTCAAGGAAACTCAGTTTTCACACTCTATGCTTAGTGCCCTTTGTATGCCTGGTACTGAAATGAAGCTTGATGAGCATCCCACACAAACGAATGCTCCACATGCGGGTTTCACATGCCACCAACTCCACATTCACAGGCAACTTCAGCGCCACAGCCGTTTTCAGATAGCCCTCAATGCAAAGGCTCTAGACGCAAATATTGGTGTGAGAGCTAATTCAATCAAGGAAACACTGCATGTTGGTGAAGGGCATATTGAAGAAGGATCAGCCGAGTGGTTCTTGTGGGTGAACAACTCCATTTGACTCACTAACTTCACACACCATCAGGCTTCCAAGCAGCTCTCAAGGAAACTCAGTTTTCACACTCTATGCTTAGTGCCCTTTGAGTGCATTATCTAGGAATGAACCTGGTAGAGCAACCCACACAAACGAATGCTCCACATGCGGGTTTCACATGCCACCAACTCCACATTCACAGGCAACTTCAGCGCCACAGCCGTTTTCAGATAGCCCTCAATGCAAAGGCTCTAGACGCAAATATTGGTGTGAGAGCTAATTCAATCAAGGAAACACTGCATGTTGGTGAAGGGCATATTGAAGAAGGATCAGCCGAGTGGTTCTTGTGGGAGAACAACTCCATTTGGCTCACTAACTTCACACACCATCAGGCTTCCAAGCAGCTCTCAAGGAAACTCAGTTTTCACACTCTCTATGCTTAGTGCCCTTTGAGTGCCTAGGACTGAAATGAAGCTTGGTGAGCATCCCACACAAACGAATGTTCCACATGCGGGTTTCACATGCCACCAACTCCACATTCACAGGCAACTTCAGCGCCACAGCCGTTTTCAGATAGCCCTCAATGCAAAGGCTCTAGACGCAAATATTGGTGTGAGAGCTAATTCCATCAAGGAAACACTGCATGTTGGTGAAGGGCATATTGAAGAAGGATCAGCCGAGTGGTTCTTGTGGGTGAACAACTCCATTTGACTCACTAACTTCACACACCATCAGGCTTCCAAGCAGCTCTCAAGGAAACTCAGTTTTCACACTCTATGCTTAGTGCCCTTTGAGTGCATTATCTAGGAATGAACCTGGTAGAGCATCCCACACAAACGAATGCTCCACATGCGGGTTTCACATGCCACCAACTCCACATTCACAGGCAACTTCAGCGCCACAGCCGTTTTAAGATAGCCCTCAATGCAAAGGCTCTAGACGCAAATATTGGTGTGAGAGCTAATTCAATCAAGGAAACACTGCATGTTGGTGAAGTGCATATTGAAGAAGGATCAGCCGAGTGGATCTTGTGGGAGAACAACTCCATTTGGCTCACTAACTTCACACACCATCAGGCTTCCAAGCAGCTCTCAAGGAAACTCAGTTTTCACACTCTATGCTTAGTGCCCTTTGAGTGCCTAGGACTGAAATGAAGCTTGGTGAGCATCCCACACAAACGAATGCTCCACATGCGGGTTTCACATGCCACCAACTCCACATTCACAGGCAACTTCAGCGCCACAGCCGTTTTCAGATAGCCCTCAATGCAAAGGCTCTAGACGCAAATATTGGTGTGAGAGCTAATTCAATCAAGGAAACACTGCATGTTGGTGAAGGGCATACGGAAGATGGATCAGCAAAGTGGATCTTTTGGGAGAACAACTCCATTTGGTTCACTAACTTCACACACCATCAGGCTTCCAAGCAGCTCTCAAGGAAACTCAGGTTTCACACTCTATGCTTAGTGCCCTTTGAGTGCATTATCTAGGAATGAACCTGGTAGAGCATCCCACACAAACGAATGCTCCACCTGCGGGTTTCACATGCCACCAACTCCACATTCACAGGCAACTTCAGCGCCACAGCCGTTTTCAGATAGCCCTCAATGCAAAGGCTCTAGACCCAAATATTGGTGTGAGAGCTAATTCAATCAAGGAAACACTGCATGTTGGTGAAGGGCATATTGAAGAAGGATCAGCCGAGTGGTTCTTGTGGGAGAACAACTCCATTTGGCTCACTAACTTCACACACCATCAGGCTTCCAAGCAGCTCTCAAGGAAACTCAGGTTTCACACTCTATGCTTAGTGCCCTTTGAGTTCCTAGGACTGAAATGAAGCTTGGTGAGCATCCCACACAAACGAATGCTCCACATGCGGGTTTCACATGCCACCAACTCCACATTCACAGGCAACTTCAGCGCCACAGCCGTTTTCAGATAGCCCTCAATGCAAAGGCTCTAGACGCAAATATTGGTGTGAGAGCTAATTCAATCAAGGAAACACTGCATGCTGGTGAAAGGCATATTGAAGAAGGATCAGCCGAGTGGTTCTTGTGGGAGAACAACTCCATTTGGCTCACTAACTTCACACACCATCAGGCTTCCAAGCACCTCTCAAGAAATCTCAGGTTTCACACTCTATGCTTAGTGCCCTTTGAGTGCATTATCTAGGAATGAACCTGGTAGAGCATCCCACACAAACGAATGCTCCACATGCGGGTTTCACATGCCACCAACTCCACATTCACAGGCAACTTCAGCGCCACAGCCGTTTTCAGATAGCCCTCAATGCAAAGGCTCTAGACGCAAATATTGGTGTGAGAGCTAATTCAATCAAGGAAACACTGCATGTTGGTGAAGTGCATATTGAAGAAGGATCAGCCGAGTGGATCTTGTGGGAGAACAACTCCATTTGGCTCACTAACTTCACACACCATCAGGCTTCCAAGCAGCTCTCAAGGAAACTCAGTTTTCACACTCTATGCTTAGTGCCCTTTGAGTGCATCATCTAGGAATGAACCTGGTAGTGCATCCCACACAAACGAATGCTCCACATGCGGGTTTCACATGCCACCAACTCCACATTCACAGGCAACTTCAGCGCCACAGCCGTTTTCAGATAGCCCTCAATGCAAAGGCTCTAGACGCAAATATTGGTGTGAGAGCTAATTCAATCAAGGAAACACTGCATGTTGGTGAAGGGCATATTGAAGAAGGATCAGCCGAGTGGTTCTTGTGGGAGAACAACTCCATTTGGCTCACTAACTTCACACACCATCAGGCTTCCAAGCAGCTCTCAAGGAAACTCAGTTTTCACACTCTATGCTTAGTGCCCTTTGAGTGCCTAGGACTGAAATGAAGCTTGGTGAGCATTTCACACAAACGAATGCTCCACATGCGGGTTTCACATGCCACCAACTCCACATTCACAGGCAACTTCAGCGCCACAGCCGTTTTCAGATAGCCCTCAATGCAAAGGCTCTAGACGCAAATATTGGTGTGAGAGCTAATTCAATCACGGAAACACTGCATGTTGGTGAAGGGCATATTGAAGAAGGATCAGCCGAGTGGTTCTTGTGGGAGAACAACTCCATTTGACTCACTAACTTCACACACCATCAGGCTTCCAAGCAGCTCTCAAGGAAACTCAGTTTTCACACTCTATACTTAGTGCTCTATGTGTGCCTAGGTTGAAATGAACCTGGTAGAGCATCCCACACAAACGAATGCTCCACATGCGGGTTTCACATGCCACCAACTCCACATTCTCAGGCAACTTCAGCGCCACAGCCGTTTGCAGATAGCCCTCAATGCAAAGGATCTAGACGCAAATATTGGTGTGAGAGCTAATTCAATCAAGGAAACACTGCATGTTGGTGAAGGGCATATTGAAGAAGGATCAGCCGAGTGGTTCTTGTGGGAGAACAACTCCATTTGGCTCACTAACTTCACACACCATCAGGCTTCCAAGCAGCTCTCAAGGAAACTCAGTTTTCACACTCTATGCTTAGTGCCCTTTGAGTGCATTATCTAGGAATGAACCTGGTAGAGCATCCCACACAAACGAATGCTCCACATGCGGGTTTCACATGCCACCAACTCCACATTCACAGGCAACTTCAGCGCCACAGTCCTTTTCAGATAGCCCTCAATGCAAAGGCTCTAGACGCAAATATTGGTGTGAGAGCTAATTCAATCAAGGAAACACTGCATGTTGGTGAAGGGCATATTGAAGAAGGATCAGCCGAGTGGTTCTTGTGGGAGAACAACTCCATTTGGCTCACTAACTTCACACACCATCAGGCTTCCAAGCAGCTCTCAAGGAAACTCAGTTTTCCCACTCTATGCTTAGTGCCATTTGAGTGCCTAGGACTGAAATGAAGCTTGGTGAGCATCCCACACAAACGAATGTTCCACATGCGGGTTTCACATGCCACCAACTCCACATTCACAGGCAACTTCAGCGCCACAGCCGTTTTCAGATAGCCCTCAATGCAAAGGCTCTAGACGCAAATATTGGTGTGAGAGCTAATTCAATCAAGGAAACACTGCATGTTGGTGAAGGGCATATTGAAGAAGGATCAGCCGAGTGGTTCTTGTGGGAGAACAACTCCATTTGGCTCACTAACTTCACACACCATCAGGCTTCCAAGCAGCTCTCAAGGAAACTCAGTTTTCACACTCTATGCTTAGTGCCCTTTGTATGCCTGGTACTGAAATGAAGCTTGATGAGCATCCCACACAAACGAATGCTCCACATGCGGGTTTCACATGCCACCAACTCCACATTCACAGGCAACTTCAGCGCCACAGCCGTTTTCAGATAGCCCTCAATGCAAAGGCTCTAGACGCAAATATTGGTGTGAGAGCTAATTCCATCAAGGAAACACTGCATGTTGGTGAAGGGCATATTGAAGAAGGATCAGCCGAGTGGTTCTTGTGGGTGAACAACTCCATTTGACTCACTAACTTCACACACCATCAGGCTTCCAAGCAGCTCTCAAGGAAACTCAGTTTTCACACTCTATGCTTAGTGCCCTTTGAGTGCATTATCTAGGAATGAACCTGGTAGAGCAACCCACACAAACGAATGCTCCACATGCGGGTTTCACATGCCACCAACTCCACATTCACAGGCAACTTCAGCGCCACAGCCGTTTTCAGATAGCCCTCAATGCAAAGGCTCTAGACGCAAATATTGGTGTGAGAGCTAATTCAATCAAGGAAACACTGCATGTTGGTGAAGGGCATATTGAAGAAGGATCAGCCGAGTGGTTCTTGTGGGAGAACAACTCCATTTGGCTCACTAACTTCACACACCATCAGGCTTCCAAGCAGCTCTCAAGGAAACTCAGTTTTCCCACTCTATGCTTAGTGCCCTTTGAGTGCCTAGGACTGAAATGAAGCTTGGTGAGCATCCCACACAAACGAATGTTCCACATGCGGGTTTCACATGCCACCAACTCCACATTCACAGGCAACTTCAGCGCCACAGCCGTTTTCAGATAGCCCTCAATGCAAAGGCTCTAGACGCAAATATTGGTGTGAGAGCTAATTCAATCAAGGAAACACTGCATGTTGGTGAAGGGCATATTGAAGAAGGATCAGCCGAGTGGTTCTTGTGGGAGAACAACTCCATTTGGCTCACTAACTTCACACACCATCAGGCTTCCAAGCAGCTCTCAAGGAAACTCAGTTTTCACACTCTATGCTTAGTGCCCTTTGTATGCCTGGTACTGAAATGAAGCTTGATGAGCATCCCACACAAACGAATGCTCCACATGCGGGTTTCACATGCCACCAACTCCACATTCACAGGCAACTTCAGCGCCACAGCCGTTTTCAGATAGCCCTCAATGCAAAGGCTCTAGACGCAAATATTGGTGTGAGAGCTAATTCCATCAAGGAAACACTGCATGTTGGTGAAGGGCATATTGAAGAAGGATCAGCCGAGTGGTTCTTGTGGGTGAACAACTCCATTTGACTCACTAACTTCACACACCATCAGGCTTCCAAGCAGCTCTCAAGGAAACTCAGTTTTCACACTCTATGCTTAGTGCCCTTTGAGTGCATTATCTAGGAATGAACCTGGTAGAGCAACCCACACAAACGAATGCTCCACATGCGGGTTTCACATGCCACCAACTCCACATTCACAGGCAACTTCAGCGCCACAGCCGTTTTCAGATAGCCCTCAATGCAAAGGCTCTAGACGCAAATATTGGTGTGAGAGCTAATTCAATCAAGGAAACACTGCATGATGGTGAAGTGCATATTGAAGAAGGATCAGCCGAGTGGTTCTTGTGGGAGAACAACTCCATTTGGCTCACTAACTTCACACACCATCAGGCTTCCAAGCAGCTCTCAAGGAAACTCAGATTTCACACTCTATGCTTAGTGCCCTTTGAGTGCATTATCTAGGAATGAACCTGGTAGAGCATCCCACACAAACGAATGCTCCACATGCGGGTTTCACATGCCACCAACTCCACATTCACAGGCAACTTCAGCGCCACAGCCGTTTTCAGATAGCCCTCAATGCAAAGGCTCTAGACGCAAATATTGGTGTGAGAGCTAATTCAATCAAGGAAACACTGCATGTTGGTGAAGTGCATATTGAAGAAGGATCAGCCGAGTGGATCTTGTGGGAGAACAACTCCATTTGGCTCACTAACTTCACACACCATCAGGCTTCCAAGCAGCTCTCAAGGAAACTCAGTTTTCACACTCTATGCTTAGTGCCCTTTGAGTGCCTAGGACTGAAATGAAGCTTGGTGAGCATCCCACACAAACGAATGCTCCACATGCGGGTTTCACATGCCACCAACTCCACATTCACAGGCAACTTCAGCGCCACAGCCGTTTTCAGATAGCCCTCAATGCAAAGGCTCTAGACGCAAATATTGGTGTGAGAGCTAATTCAATCACGGAAACACTGCATGTTGGTGAAGGGCATATTGAAGAAGGATCAGCCGAGTGGTTCTTGTGGGAGAACGACTCCATTTGACTCACTAACTTCACACACCATCAGGCTTCCAAGCAGCTCTCAAGGAAACTCAGTTTTCACACTCTATACTTAGTGCTCTATGTGTGCCTAGGTTGAAATGAACCTGGTAGAGCATCCCACACAAACGAATGCTCCACATGCGGGTTTCACATGCCACCAACTCCACATTCTCAGGCAACTTCAGCGCCACAGCCGTTTGCAGATAGCCCTCAATGCAAAGGATCTAGACGCAAATATTGGTGTGAGAGCTAATTCAATCAAGGAAACACTGCATGTTGGTGAAGGGCATATTGAAGAAGGATCAGCCGAGTGGTTCTTGTGGGAGAACAACTCCATTTGGCTCACTAACTTCACACACCATCAGGCTTCCAAGCAGCTCTCAAGGAAACTCAGTTTTCACACTCTATGCTTAGTGCCCTTTGAGTGCATTATCTAGGAATGAACCTGGTAGAGCATCCCACACAAACGAATGCTCCACATGCGGGTTTCACATGCCACCAACTCCACATTCACAGGCAACTTCAGCGCCACAGCCGTTTTCAGATAGCCCTCAATGCAAAGGCTCTAGACGCAAATATTGGTGTGAGAGATAATTCAATCAAGGAAACACTGCATGTTGGTGAAGGGCATATTGAAGAAGGATCAGCCGAGTGGTTCTTGTGGGAGAACAACTCCATTTGGCTCACTAACTTCACACACCATCAGGCTTCCAAGCAGCTCTCAAGGAAACTCAGTTTTCACACTCTATGCTTAGTGCCCTTTGAGTGCCTAGGACTGAAATGAAGCTTGGTGAGCATCCCACACAAACGAATGTTCCACATGCGGGTTTCACATGCCACCAACTCCACATTCACAGGCAACTTCAGCGCCACAGCCGTTTTCAGATAGCCCTCAATGCAAAGGCTCTAGACGCAAATATTGGTGTGAGAGCTAATTCAATCAAGGAAACACTGCATGTTGGTGAAGGGCATATTGAAGAAGGATCAGCCGAGTGGTTCTTGTGGGAGAACAACTCCATTTGGCTCACTAACTTCACACACCATCAGGCTTCCAAGCAGCTCTCAAGGAAACTCAGTTTTCACACTCTATGCTTAGTGCCCTTTGTATGCCTGGTACTGAAATGAAGCTGGTAGAGCATCCCACACAAACGAATGCTCCACATGCGGGTTTCACATGCCACCAACTCCACATTCACAGGCAACTTCAGCGCCACAGCCGTTTTCAGATAGCCCTCAATGCAAAGGCTCTAGACGCAAATATTGGTGTGAGAGCTAATTCCATCAAGGAAACACTGCATGTTGGTGAAGGGCATATTGAAGAAGGATCAGCCGAGTGGTTCTTGTGGGTGAACAACTCCATTTGACTCACTAACTTCACACACCATCAGGCTTCCAAGCAGCTCTCAAGGAAACTCAGATTTCACACTCTATGCTTAGTGCCCTTTGAGTGCATTATCTAGGAATGAACCTGGTAGAGCATCCCACACAAACGAATGCTCCACATGCGGGTTTCACATGCCACCAACTCCACATTCACAGGCAACTTCAGCGCCACAGCCGTTTTCAGATAGCCCTCAATGCAAAGGCTCTAGACGCAAATATTGGTGTGAGAGCTAATTCAATCAAGGAAACACTGCATGTTGGTGAAGGGCATATTGAAGAAGGATCAGCCGAGTGGTTCTTGTGGGAGAACAACTCCATTTGACTCACTAACTTCACACACCATCAGGCTTCCAAGCAGCTCTCAAGGAAACTCAGTTTTCACACTCTATGCTTAGTGCCCTTTGAGTGCATTATCTAGGAATGAACCTGGTAGAGCATCCCACACAAACGAATGCTCCACATGCGGGTTTCACATGCCACCAACTCCACATTCACAGGCAACTTCAGCGCCACAGCCGTTTTCAGATAGCCCTCAATGCAAAGGCTCTAGACGCAAATATTGGTGTGAGAGCTAATTCCATCAAGGAAACACTGCATGTTGGTGAAGGGCATATTGAAGAAGGATCAGCTGAGTGGTTCTTGTGGGAGAACAACTCCATTTGACTCACTAACTTCACACACCATCAGGCTTCCAAGCAGCTCTCAAGGAAACTCAGTTTTCACACTCTATGCTTAGTGCCCTTTGAGTGCATTATCTAGGAATGAACCTGGTAGAGCATCCCACACAAACGAATGCTCCACATGCGGGTTTCACATGCCACCAACTCCACATTCACAGGCAACTTCAGTGCCACAGCCGTTTTCAGATAGCCCTCAATGCAAAGGCTCTAGACGCAAATATTGGTGTGAGAGCTAATTCAATCAAGGAAACACTGCATGTTGGTGAAGGGTATATTGAAGAAGGATCAGCCGAGTGGTTCTTGTGGGAGAACAACTCCATTTGGCTCACTAACTTCACACACCATCAGGCTTCCAAGCAGCTCTCAAGGAAACTCAGTTTTCACACTCTATGTTTAGTGCCCTTTGAGTGCCTAACACTGAAAAGAAGGTTGGTTAGCATCCCACACAAACGAATGTTCCACATGCGGGTTTCACATGCCACCAACTCCACATTCACAGGCAACTTCAGCGCCACAGCCGTTTTCAGATAGCCCTCAATGCAAAGGCTCTAGACGCAGATATTGGTGTGAGAGCTAATTCAATCAAGGAAACACTGCATGTTGGTGAAGGGCATATTGAAGAAGGATCAGCCGAGTGGTTCTTGTGGGTGAACAACTCCATTTGACTCACTAACTTCACACACCATCAGGCTTCCAAGCAGCTCTCAAGGAAACTCAGATTTCACACTCTATGCTTAGTGCCCTTTGAGTGCATTATCTAGGAATGAACCTGGTAGAGCATCCCACACAAACGAATGCTCCACATGCGGGTTTCACATGCCACCAACTCCACATTCACAGGCAACTTCAGCGCCACAGCCGTTTTCAGATAGCCCTCAATGCAAAGGCTCTAGACGCAAATATTGGTGTGAGAGCTAATTCAATCAAGGAAACACTGCATGTTGGTGAAGGGCATATTGAAGAAGGATCAGCCGAGTGGTTCTTGTGGGAGAACAACTCCATTTGACTCACTAACTTCACACACCATCAGGCTTCCAAGCAGCTCTCAAGGAAACTCAGTTTTCACACTCTATGCTTAGTGCCCTTTGAGTGCATTATCTAGGAATGAACCTGGTAGAGCATCCCACACAAACGAATGCTCCACATGCGGGTTTCACATGCCACCAACTCCACATTCACAGGCAACTTCAGCGCCACAGCCATTTTCAGATAGCCCTCAATGCAAAGGCTCTAGACGCAAGTATTGGTGTGAGAGCTAATTCAATCAAGGAAACACTGCATGTTGGTGAAGGGCATATTGAAGAAGGATCAGCTGAGTGGTTCTTGTGGGAGAACAACTCCATTTGACTCACTAACTTCACACACCATCAGGCTTCCAAGCAGCTCTCAAGGAAACTCAGTTTTCACACTCTATGCTTAGTGCCCTTTGAGTGCATTATCTAGGAATGAACCTGGTAGAGCATCCCACACAAACGAATGCTCCACATGCGGGTTTCACATGCCACCAACTCCACATTCACAGGCAACTTCAGTGCCACAGCCGTTTTCAGATAGCCCTCAATGCAAAGGCTCTAGACGCAAATATTGGTGTGAGAGCTAATTCAATCAAGGAAACACTGCATGTTGGTGAAGGGTATATTGAAGAAGGATCAGCCGAGTGGTTCTTGTGGGAGAACAACTCCATTTGGCTCACTAACTTCACACACCATCAGGCTTCCAAGCAGCTCTCAAGGAAACTCAGTTTTCACACTCTATGTTTAGTGCCCTTTGAGTGCCTAACACTGAAAAGAAGGTTGGTTAGCATCCCACACAAACGAATGTTCCACATGCGGGTTTCACATGCCACCAACTCCACATTCACAGGCAACTTCAGCGCCACAGCCGTTTTCAGATAGCCCTCAATGCAAAGGCTCTAGACGCAGATATTGGTGTGAGAGCTAATTCAATCAAGGAAACACTGCATGTTGGTGAAGGGCATATTGAAGAAGGATCAGCCGAGTGGTTCTTGTGGGAGAACAACTCCATTTGGCTCACTAACTTCACACACCATCAGGCTTCCAAGCAGCTCTCAAGGAAACTCAGGTTTCACATTCTATGCTTAGTGCCCTTTGAGTGCATTATCTAGGAATGAACCTGGTAGAGCATCCCACACAGACGAATGCTCCACATGCGGGTTTCACATGCCACAAACTCCACATTCACAGGCAACTTCAGCGCCACAGCCGTTTTCAGATAGCCCTCAATGCAAAGGCTCTAGACGCAAATATTGGTGTGAGAGCTAATTCAATCAAGGAAACACTGCATGTTGGTGAAGGGCATATTGAAGAAGGATCAGCAAAGTGGATCTTGTGGGAGAACAACTCCATTTGGATCACTAACTTCACACACCATCAGGCTTCCAAGCAGCTCTCAAGGAAACTCAGTTTTCACACTCTATGCTTAGTGCCCATTGTATGTCTGGGACTGAAATGAGGCTTGGTGAGCATCCCACACAAACGAATGCTCCACATGCGGGTTTCACATGCCACCAACTCCACATTCACAGGCAACTTCAGCGCCACAGCCATTTTCAGATAGTCCACAATGCAAAGGCTCTAGACGCAAATATTGGTGTGAGAGCTAATTCAATCAAGGAACCACTGCATGTTGGTGAAGGGCATATTGAAGAAGGATCAGCCGAGTGGTTCTTGTGGGAGAACAACTCCATTTGGCTCACTAACTTCACACACCATCAGGCTTCCAAGCAGCTCTCAAGGAAACTCAGTTTTCCCACTCTATGCTTAGTGCCCTTTGAGTGCATTATCTAGGAATGAACCTGGTAGTGCATCCCACACAAACGAATGCTCCACATGCGGGTTTCACATGCCACCAACTCCACATTCACAGGCAACTTCAGCGCCACAGCCGTTTTCAGATAGCCCTCAATGCAAAGGCTCTAGACGCAAATATTGGTGTGAGAGCTAATTCCATCAAGGAAACACTGCATGTTGGTGAAGGGCATATTGAAGAAGGATCAGCCGAGTGGTTCTTGTGGGAGAACAACTCCATTTGGCTCACTAACTTCACACACCATCAGGCTTCCAAGCAGCTCTCAAGGAAACTCAGTTTTCACACTCTATGCTTAGTGCCCTTTGAGTGCCTAGTACTGAAATGAAGCTTGGTGAGCATCCCACACAAACGAATGCTCCACATGCGGGTTTCACATGCCACCAACTCCACATTCACAGGCAACTTCAGCGCCACAGCCTTTTACAGATAGCCCTCAATGCAAAGGCTCTAGACGCAAATATTGGTGTGAGAGCTAATTCAATCAAGGAAACACTGCATGTTGGTGAAGGGCATATTGAAGAAGGATCAGCCGAGTGGTTCTTGTGGGAGAACAACTCCATTTGACTCACTAACTTCACACACCATCAGGCTTCCAAGCAGCTCTCAAGGAAACTCAGTTTTCACACTCTATGCTTAGTGCCCTTTGAGTGCATTATCTAGGAATGAACCAGGTAGAGCATCCCACACAAACGAATGCTCCACATGCGGGTTTCACATGCCACCAACTCCACATTCTCAGGCAACTTCAGCGCCACAGCCGTTTTCAATAGCCCTCAATGCAAAGGCTCTAGATGCAAATATTGGTGTGAGAGCTAATTCAATCAAGGAAACACTGCATGTTGGTGAAGGGCATATTGAAGAAGGATCAGCCGAGTGGTTCTTGTGGGAGAACAACTCCATTTGGCTCACTAAATTCACACACCATCAGGCTTCCAAGCAGCTCTCAAGGAAACTCAGTTTTCACACTCTATGCTTAGTGCCCTTTGAGTGCATTATCTAGGAATGAACCTGGTAGAGCATCCCACACAAACGAATGCTCCACATGCGGGTTTCACATGCCACCAACTCCACTTTCACAGGCAACTTCAGCGCCACAGCCGTTTTCAGATAGCCCTCAATGCAAAGGCTCTAGACGCGAATATTGGTGTGAGAGCTAATTCAATCAAGGAAACACTGCATGTTGGTGAAGGGCATATTGAAGAAGGATCAGCCGAGTGGTTCTTGTGGGAGAACAACTCCATTTGGCTCACTAACTTCACACACCATCAGGCTTCCAAGCAGCTCTCAAGGAAACTCAGTTTTCACACTCTATGCTTAGTGCCCTTTGAGTTCCTAGGACTGAAATGAGGCTTGGTGAGCATCCCACACAAACGAATGCTCCACATGCGGGTTTCACATGCCACCAACTCCACATTCTCAGGCAACTTCAGTGACACAGCCGTTTTCAGATAGCCCTCAATGCAAAGGCTCTAGACCAAAATATTGGTGTGAGAGCTAATTCAATCAAGGAAACACTGCATGTTGGTGAAGGGCATATTGAAGAAGGATCAGCCGAGTGGTTCTTGTGGGAGAACAACTCCATTTTGCTCACTAATTTCACACAGCATCAGGCTTCCATGCAGCTCTCAAGGAAACTCAGTTTTCCCACTCTATGCTTAGTGCCCTTTGAGTGCATTATCTAGGAATGAAACTGGTAGAGCATCCCACACAAATGAATGCTCCACATGTGGGTTTCACATGCCACCAACTCCACATTCACAGGCAACTTCAGCGCCACAGCCATTTTCAGATAGCCCTCAATGCAAAGGCTCTAGACGCAAATATTGGTGTGAGAGCTAATTCAATCAAGGGAACACTGCATGTTGGTGAAGGGCATATTGAAGAAGAATCAGCCGAGTTTTTCTTGTGGGAGAACAACTCCATTTGGCTCACTAACTTCACACACCATCAGGCTTCCAAGCAGCTCTCAAGGAAACTCAGGTTTCACACTCTATGTTTAGTGCCCTTTGAGTGCATTATCTAGGAATGAACCTGGTAGAGCATCCCACACAAACGAATGCTCCACATGCGGGTTTCTCATGCCACCAACTCCACATTCACAGGCAACTTCAGCGCCACAGCCGTTTTCAGATAGCCCTCAATGCAAAGGCTCTAGACGCAAATATTGGTGTGAGAGCTAATTCAATCAAGGAAACACTGCATGTTGGTGAAGGGCATATTGAAGAAGGATCAGCCGAGTGGTTCTTGCGGGAAAACAACTCCATTTGGCTCACTAACTTCACACACCATCAGGCTTCCAAGCAGCTCTCAAGGAAACTCAGTTTTCACACTCTATGCTTAGTGCCATTTGTGTGCCTAGGACTGAAATGAAGCTTTGTCAGCATCCCACACAAACGAATGCTCCACATGCGGGTTTCACATGCCACCAACTCCACATTCACAGGCAACTTCAGTGCCACAGCCGTTTTCAGATAGCCCTCAATGCAAAGGCTCTAGACGCAAATATTGGTGTGAGAGCTAATTCAATCAAGGGAACACTGCATGTTGGTGAAGGGCATATTGAAGAAGGATCAGCAATGTGGATCTTGTGGGAGAACAACTCCATTTGGCTCACTAATTTCACACACCATCAGGCTTCCAAGCAGCTCTCAAGGAAACTCAGGTTTCACACTCTATGCTTAGTGCCCTTTGAGTGCATTATCTAGGAATGAACCTGGTAGAGCATCCCACACAAACGAATGCTCCACATGCGGGTTTCACATGCCACCAACTCCACATTCACAGGCAACTTCAGCGCCACAGCCGTTTTCAGATAGCCCTAAATGCAAAGGCTCTAGACGCAAATATTGGTGTGAGAGCTAATTCAATCAAGGAAACACTGCATGTTGGTGAAGGGCATATTGAAGAAGGATCAGCCGAGTGGTTCTTGTGGGAGAACAACTCCATTTGGCTCACTAACTTCACACACAATCAGGCTTCCAAGCAGCTCTCAAGGAAACTCAGGTTTCACACTCTATGCTTAGTGCCCTTTGAGTTCCTAGGACTGAATTGAGGCTTGCTGAACATTCCTCACAAACGAATGCTCCACAAGCGGGTTTCACATGCCACCAACTCCACATTCACAGGCAACTTCAGCGCCACAGCCGTTTTCAGATAGCCCTCAATGCAAAGGCTCTAGACGCAAATATTGGTGTGAGAGCTAATTCAATCAAGGAAACACTGCATGTTGGTGAAGGGCATATTGAAGAAGGTTCAGCCGAGTGGATCTTGTGGGAGAACAACTCCATTTGACTCACTAACTTCACACACCATCAGGCTTCCAGGCAGCTCTCAAGGAAACTCAGTTTTCACACTCTATGCTTAGTGCCCTTTGAGTGCATTATCTAGGAATGAACCTGGTAGAGCATCCCACACAAACGAATGCTCCACATGCGGGTTTCACATGCCACCAACTCCACATTCACAGGCAACTTCAGCGCCACAGCCGTTTTCAGATAGCCCTCAATGCAAAGGCTCTAGACGCAAATATTGGTGTGAGAGCTAATTCAATCAAGGAAACACTGCATGTTGGTGAAGGGCATATTGAAGAAGGATCAGCCGAGTGGTTCTTGTGGGAGAACAACTCCATTTGACTCACTAACTTCACACACCATCAGACTTCCAAGCAGCTCTCAAGGAAACTCAGTTTTCACACTCTATGCTTAGTGCCCTTTGAGTGCATTATCTAGGAATGAACCTGGTAGAGCATCCCACACAAACGAATGCTCCACATGCTTGTTTCACATGCCACCAACTCCACATTCACAGGCAACTTCAGCGCCACAGCCGTTTTCAGATAGCCCTCAATGCAAAGGCTCTAGACGCAAATATTGGTGTGAGAGCTAATTCAATCAAGGAAACACTGCATGTTGGTGAAGGGCATATTGAAGAAGAATCAGCCGAGTGGTTCTTGTGGGAGAACAACTCCATTTGGCTCACTAACTTCACACACCATCAGGCTCCCAAGCAGCTCTCAAGGAAACTCAGGTTTCACACTCTATGTTTAGTGCCATTTGTGTGCCTAGGACTGAAATGAAGCTTTGTCAGCATCCCACACAAACGAATGTTCCACATGCGGGTTTCACATGCCACCAACTCCACATTCACAGGCAACTTCAGCGCCACAGCCGTTTTCAGATAACCCTCAATGCAAAGGCTCTAGACGCAAATATTGGTGTGAGAGCTAATTCAATCAAGGGAACACTGCATGTTGGTGAAGGGCATATTGAAGAAGGATCAGCATTGTGGATCTTGTGGGAGAACAACTCCATTTGGCTCACTAATTTCACACACCATCAGGCTTCCAAGCAGCTCTCAAGGAAACTCAGGTTTCACA
>NW_026700838.1:105000-250607 GCF_030435755.1 Ochotona princeps | reverse complement strand
TCCCACAAGAACCACTCGGCTGATTCTTCTTCAATATGCCCTTCACCAACATGCAGTGTTTCCTTGATTGAATAGGCTCTCACACCACTATTTGCGTCTAGAGCCTTTGCGTTGAGGGCTATCTGAAAACGGCTGTGGCGCTGAAGTTGCCTGTGAATGTGGAGTTGGTGGCATGTGAAACCCGCATATGGAGCATTCGTTTGTGTGGGATGCTCTACCAGGTTCATTCCTAGATAATGCACTCAAAGGGCACTAAGCATAGAGTGTGAAAACCGAGTTTCCTTGAGAGCTGCTTGGAAGCCTGATGGTGTGTGAAGTTAGTGAGCCAAATGGAGTTGTTCTCCCACAAGAACCACTCGGCTGATTCTTCTTCAATATGCCCTTCACCAACATGCAGTGTTTCCTTGATTGAATTAGCTCTCACACTAATATTTGCGTCTAGAGCCTTTGCATTGAGGGCTATCTGAAAACGGCTGTGGCGCTGAAGTTGCCTGTGAATGTGGAGTTGGTGGCATGTGAAACCCGCATGTGCAGCATTCGTTTGTGTGGGATGCTCTACCAGGTTCATTCCTAGATAATGCACTCAAAGGCCCCTAAGCATAGAGTGTGAAAACTGAGTTTCCTTGAGAGCTGCTTGGAAGCCTGATGGTGTGTGAAGTTAGTGAGCCAAATGGAGTTGTTCTCCCACAAGAACCACTCGGCTGATTCTTCTTCAATATGCCCTTCACCAACATGCAGGGTTTCCTTGATTGAATTAGCTCTCACACCAATATTTGCATTTAGAGCCTTTGCATTGAGGGCTATCTGAAAACGGCTTTGGCGCTGAAGTTGTCTGTGAATGTGGAGTTGGTGGCATGTGAAACCCGCATGTGGAGCATTCGTTTGTGTGGGATGCTCTACCAGGTTCATTCCTAGATAATGCACTCAAAGGGCACTAAGCATAGAGTGTGAAAACTGAGTTTCCTTGAGAGCTGCTTGGAAGCTGATGCTGTGTGAAGTTAGTGAGCCAAATGGAGTTGTTCTCCCACAAGAACCACTCGGCTGATTCTTCTTCAATATGCCCTTCACCAACATGCAGTGTTTCCTTGATTGAATTAGCTCTCACACCACTATTTGCGTCTAGAGCCTTTGCATTGAGGGCTATCTGAAAACGGCTTTGGCGCTGAAGTTGCCTGTGAATGTGGAGTTGGTCGCATGTGAAACCCGTATGTGGAGCATTCGTTTGTGTGGGATGCTCTACCAGGTTCATTCCTAGATAATGCACTCAAAGGGCACTAAGCATAGAGTGTGAAAACTGAGTTTCCTTGAGAGCTGCTTGGAAGCCTGATGGTGTGTGAAGTTAGTGAGCCAAATGGAGTTGTTCTCCCACAAGAACCACTCAGCTGATTCTTCTTCAATATGCCCTTCACCAACATGCAGTGTTTCCTTCATTGAATTAGCTCTCACACTAATATTTGCATCTAGAGCCTTTGCATTGAGGGCTATCTGAAAACGGCTGTGGCGCTGAAGTTGCCTGTGAATGTGGAGTTGGTGGCATGTGAAACCCGCATGTGGAGCATTCGTTTGTGTGGGATGCTCTACCAGGTTCATTCCTAGATA
Organism: Ochotona princeps; assembly: GCF_030435755.1. Lineage (NCBI taxonomy): Eukaryota > Metazoa > Chordata > Mammalia > Lagomorpha > Ochotonidae > Ochotona > Ochotona princeps. The sequence goes on along the minus strand of NW_026700838.1, from coordinate 249,008 downwards.
ATGCACTCAAAGGGCACTAAGCATAGAGTGTGAAAACTGAGTTTCCTTGAGAGCTGCTTGGAAGCCTGATGGTGTGTGAAGTTAGTGAGCCAAATGGAGTTGTTCTCCCACAAGAACCACTCGGCTGATTCTTCTTCAATATGCCCTTCACCAACATGCAGTGTTTCCTTCATTGAATTAGTTCTCACACCAATATTTGCGTCTAGAGCCTTTACATTGAGGGCTATCTGAAAGTGGCTGTGGCTCTGAAGTTGCCTGTGAATGTGGAGTTGGTGGCATGTGAAACCCGCATGTGGAGCATTCGTTTGTGTGGGATGCTCACCAAGATTCATTTCAGTCCTAGGCACTCAATGGGCACTAAGCATAGAGTGTGAAAACTGAGTTTCCTTGAGAGCTGCTTGGAAGCCTGATAGTGTGTGAAGTTAGTGAGCCAAATGGAGTTGTTCTCCCACAAGAACCACTCGGCTGATTCTTCTTCAATATGCCCTTCACCAACATGCAGTATTTCCTTGATTGAATGAGCTCTCACACCACTATTTGCGTCTAGAGCCTTTGCATTGAGGGCTATCTGAAAACGGCTGTGGCGCTGAAGTTGCCTGGAATGTGGAGCTGGTGGCATGTGAAACCCGCATGTGGAGCATTCGTTTGTGTGGGATGCTCTACCAGGTTCATTCCTAGATAATGCACTCAAAGGGCACTAAGCATAGAGTGTGAAAACTGAGTTTCCTTGAGAGCTGCTTGGAAGGCTGATGGTGTGTGAAGTTAGTGAGCCAAATGGAGTTGTTCTCCCACAAGAACCACTCGGCTGATTCTTCTTCAATATGCCCTTTACCATCATGCAGTGTTTCCTTCATTGAATTAGCTCTCACACTAATATTTGCGTCTAGAGCCCTTGCATTGAGGGCTATCTGAAAACGTCTGTGGCGCTGAATTTGCATGTGAATGTGGAGCTGGTGGCATGTGAAACCCGCATGTGGAGCATTCGTTTGTGTGGGATGCTCTACCAGGTTCATTCCTAGATAATGCACTCAAAGGGCCCTAAGCATAGAGTGTGAAAACTGAGTTTCCTTGAGAGCTGCTTGGAAGGCTGATGGTGTGTGAAGTTAGTGAGCCAAATGGAGTTGTTCTCCCACAAGAACCACTCGGCTGATTCTTCTTCAATATGCCCTTTACCATCATGCAGTGTTTCCTTCATTGAATTAGCTCTCACACTAATATTTGCGTCTAGAGCCCTTGCATTGAGGGCTATCTGAAAACGTCTGTGGCGCTGAATTTGCATGTGAATGTGGAGTTGGTGGCATGTGAAACCCGCATGTGCAGCATTCGTTTGTGTGGGATGCTCACCAAGCTTCATTTCAGTCCTAGGCACTCAAAGGGCACTAAGCATAGAGTGTGAAAACTGAGTTTCCTTGAGAGCTGCTTGGAAGCCTGATGGTGTGTGATCTTTGTGAGCCAAATGGAGTTGAACTCCCACAAGAACCACTCGGCTGATTCTTCTTCAATATGCCCTTCACCAACATGCAGGGTTTCCTTCATTGAATTAGCTATCACACCAATATTTGCCTCTAGAGCCTTTGCATTGAGGGCTATTTGAAAACGGCTGTGGCGCTGAAGTTGCCTGTGAATGTGGAGTTGGTGGCATGTGAAACCCGCATGTGGACCATTCGTTCATGTGGGATGCTCACCAAGCTTCATTTTGTCCTAGGCACTCAAAGGGCACTAAGCATAGAGTGTGAAAACTGAGTTTCCTTGAGAGCTGCTTGGAAGCCTGATGGTGTGTGAAGTTAGTGAGCCAAATGGAGTTGTTCTCCCACAAGAACCACTCGACTGATTCCTCTTCAATATGCCCTTCACCAACATGCAGTGTTTCCTTGATTGAATTAGCTCTCACACCACTATTTGCGTCTAGAGCCTTTGCATTGAGGGCTATCTAAAAAACGGCTGTGGCGCTGAAGTTGCCTGTGAATGTGGAGTTGGTGGCATGTGAAACCCGCAAGTGGACCATTCGTTTGTGTGGGATGCTCTACCAGGTTCATTCCTAGATGATGCACTCAAAGGGCACTAAGCATAGAGTGTGAAAACCGAGTTTCCTTGAGAGCTGCTTGGAAGCCTGATGGTGTGTGAAGTTAGTGAGCCAAATGGAGTTGTTCTCCCACAAGAACCACTCGGCTGATTCTTCTTCAATATGCCCTTCACCAACATGCAGTGTTTCCTTGATTGAATAGGCTCTCACACCACTATTTGCGTCTAGAGCCTTTGCATTGAGGGCTATCTGAAAACGGCTGTGGCGCTGAAGTTGCCTGTGAATGTGGAGTTGGTGGCATGTGAAACCCGCATGTGGAGCATTCGTTTGTGTGGGATGCTCTACCAGGTTCATTCCTAGATAATGCACTCAAAGGGCACTAAGCATAGAGTGTGAAAACCGAGTTTCCTTGAGAGCTGCTTGGAAGCCTGATGGTGTGTGAAGTTAGTGAGCCAAATGGAGTTGTTCTCCCACAAGAACCACTCGGCTGATTCTTCTTCAATATGCCCTTCACCAACATGCAGTGTTTCCTTGATTGAATTAGCTCTCACACCACTATTTGCGTCTAGAGCCTTTGCATTGAGGGCTATCTGAAAACGGCTGTGGCGCTGAAGTTGCCTGTGAATGTGGAGTTGGTGGCATGTGAAACCCGCATGTGCAGCATTCGTTTGTGTGGGATGCTCTACCAGGTTCATTCCTAGATAATGCACTCAAAGGCCCCTAAGCATAGAGTGTGAAAACTGAGTTTCCTTGAGAGCTGCTTGGAAGCCTGATGGTGTGTGAAGTTAGTGAGCCAAATGGAGTTGTTCTCCCCACAAGAACCACTCGGCTGATTCTTCTTCAATATGCCCTTCACCAACATGCAGTGTTTCCTTGATTGAATTAGCTCTCACACCACTATTTGCGTATAGAGCCTTTGCATTGAGGGCTATCTGAAAGTGGCTGTGGCTCTGAAGTTGCCTGGAACGTGGAGTTGGTGGCATGTGAAACCCGCATGTGGAGCATTCGTTTGTGTGGGATGCTCTACCAGGTTCATTCCTAGATAATGCACTCAAAGGGCACTAAGCATAGAGTGTGAAAACTGAGTTCCTTGAGAGCTGCTTGGAAGCCTGATGGTGTGTGAAGTTAGTGAGCCAAATGGAGTTGTTCTCCCACAAGAACCACTCGGCTGATTCTTCTTCAATATGGCCTTTACTATCATGCAGTGTTTCCTTCATTGAATTAGCTCTCACACTAATATTTGCGTCTAGAGCCTTTGCATTGAGGGCTATCTGAAAACGTCTGTGGCGCTGAATTTGCATGTGAATGTGGAGTTGGTGGCATGTGAAACCCGCATGTGCAGCATTCGTTTGTGTGGGATGCTCACAAAGCTTCATTTCAGTCCTAGGCACTCAAAGGGCACTAAGCATAGAGTGTGAAAACTGGGTTTCCTTGAGAGCTGCTTGGAAGCCTGATGGTGTGTGAAGTTAGTGAGCCAAATGGAGTTGTTCTCCCACAAGAACCACTCGGCTGATTCTTCTTCAATATGCCCTTCACCAACATGCAGGGTTTCCTTCATTGAATTAGCTCTCACACCACTATATGATTCTAGAGCCTTTGCATTGAGGGCTTTCTGAAAACGGCTGTGGCGCTGAAGTTGTCTGTGAATGTGGATTTGGTGGCATGTGAAACCCGCATGTGGAGCATTCGTTTGTGTGGGATGCTCACCAAGCTTCATTTCAGTCCTAGGCACTCAAAGGGCACTAAGCATAGAGTGTGAAAACTGAGTTTCCTTGAGAGCTGCTTGGAAGCCTGATGGTGTGTGATCTTTGTGAGCCAAATGGAGTTGTTCTCCCACAAGAACCACACGGCTGATTCTTCTTCAATATGCCCTTCACCAACATGCAGTGTTTCCTTGATTGAATTAGCTCTCACACCAGTATTTGCATCTAGAGCCTTTGCATTGAGGGCTATTTGAAAACGGCTGTGGCGCTGAAGTTGCCTGTGAATGTGGAGTTGGTGGCATGTGAAACCCGCATGTGGACCATTCGTTCATGTGGGATGATCACCAAGCTTCATTTTGTCCTAGGCACTCAAAAGGCACTAAGCATAGAGTGTGAAAACTGAGTTTCCTTGAGAGCTGCTTGGAAGCCTGATGGTGTGTGAAGTTAGTGAGCCAAACGGAGTTGTTCTCCCACAAGAACCACTCGGCTGATTCTTCTTCAATATGCCCTTCACCAACATGCAGTGTTTCCTTGATTGAATAGGCTCTCACACCACTATTTGCGTCTAGAGCCTTTGCATTGAGGGCTATCTGAAAACGGCTGTGGCGCTGAAGTTGCCTGTGAATGTGGAGTTGGTGGCATGTGAAACCCGCATATGGAGCATTCGTTTGTGTGGGATGCTCTACCAGGTTCATTCCTAGATAATGCACTCAAAGGGCACTAAGCATAGAGTGTGAAAACCGAGTTTCCTTGAGAGCTGCTTGGAAGCCTGATGGTGTGTGAAGTTAGTGAGCCAAATGGAGTTGTTCTCCCACAAGAACCACTCGGCTGATTCTTCTTCAATATGCCCTTCACCAACATGCAGTGTTTCCTTGATTGAATTAGCTCTCACACCACTATTTGCGTCTAGAGCCTTTGCATTGAGGGCTATCTGAAAACGGCTGTGGCGCTGAAGTTGCCTGTGAATGTGGAGTTGGTGGCATGTGAAACCCGCATGTGCAGCATTCGTTTGTGTGGGATGCTCTACCAGGTTCATTCCTAGATAATGCACTCAAAGGCCCCTAAGCATAGAGTGTGAAAACTGAGTTTCCTTGAGAGCTGCTTGGAAGCCTGATGGTGTGTGAAGTTAGTGAGCCAAATGGAGTTGTTCTCCCACAAGAACCACTCGGCTGATTCTTCTTCAATATGCCCTTCACCAACATGCAGTGTTTCCTTCATTGAATTAGCTCTCACACCAATATTTGCATTTAGAGCCTTTGCATTGAGAGCTATCTGAAAACGGCTTTGGCGCTGAAGTTGTCTGTGAATGTGGAGTTGGTGGCATGTGAAACCCGCATGTGGAGCATTCGTTTGTGTGGGATGCTCTACCAGGTTCATTCCTAGATAATGCACTCAAAGGGCACTAAGCATAGAGTGTGAAAACTGAGTTTCCTTGAGAGCTGCTTGGAAGCCTGATGGTGTGTGAAGTTAGTGAGCCAAATGGAGTTGTTCTCCCACAAGAACCACTCGGCTGATTCTTCTTCAATATGCCCTTCACCAACATGCAGTGTTTCCTTGATTGAATTAGCTCTCACACCACTATTTGCGTCTAGAGCCTTTGCATTGAGGGCTATCTGAAAACGGCTGTGGCGCTGAAGTTGCCTGTGAATGTGGAGTTGGTGGCATGTGAAACCCGCAAGTGGACCATTCGTTTGTGTGGGATGCTCTACCAGGTTCATTCCTAGATGATGCACTCAAAGGGCACTAAGCATAGAGTGTGAAAACCGAGTTTCCTTGAGAGCTGCTTGGAAGCCTGATGGTGTGTGAAGTTAGTGAGCCAAATGGAGTTGTTCTCCCACAAGAACCACTCGGCTGATTCTTCTTCAATATGCCCTTCACCAACATGCAGTGTTTCCTTGATTGAATTAGCTCTCACACCACTATTTGCGTCTAGAGCCTTTGCATTGAGGGCTATCTGAAAACGGCTGTGGCGCTGAAGTTGCCTGTGAATGTGGAGTTGGTGGCATGTGAAACCCGCATGTGGAGCATTCGTTTGTGTGGGATGCTCTACCAGGTTCATTCCTAGATAATGCACTCAAAGGGCACTAAGCATAGAGTGTGAAAACTGAGTTTCCTTGAGAGCTGCTTGGAAGCCTGATGGTGTGTGAAGTTAGTGAGCCAAATGGAGTTGTTCTCCCACAAGAACCACTCGGCTGATTCTTCTTCAATATGCCCTTTACCATCCTGCAGTGTTTCCTTCATTGAATTAGCTCTCACACCAATATTTGCGTCTAGAGCCTTTGCATTGAGGGCTATCTGCAAACGGCTGTGGCGCTGAAGTTGCCTGTGAATGTGGAGTTGGTGGCATGTGAAACCCGCACGTGGACCATTCGTTCGTGTGGGATGCTCACCAAGCTTCATTTTGTCCTAGGCACTCAAAGGGCACTAAGCATAGAGTGTGAAAACTGAGTTTCCTTGAGAGCTGCTTGGAAGCCTGATGGTGTGTGAAGTTAGTGAGCCAAATGGAGTTGTTCTCCCACAAGAACCACTCGGCTGATTCTTCTTCAATATGCCCTTCACCAACATGCAGTGTTTCCTTGATTGAATTAGCTCTCACACCACTATTTGCGTCTAGAGCCTTTGCATTGAGGGCTATCTGAAAACGGCTGTGGCGCTGAAGTTGTCTGTGAATGTGGAGTTGGTGGCATGTGAAACCCGCATGTGGAGCATTCGTTTGTGTGGGATGCTCTACCAGGTTCATTCCTAGATAATGCACTCAAAGGGCACTAAGCATAGAGTGTGAAAACTGAGTTTCCTTGAGAGCTGCTTGGAAGCCTGATGGTGTGTGAAGTTAGTGAGCCAAATGGAGTTGTTCTCCCACAAGAACCACTCGGCTGATTCTTCTTCAATATGCCCTTCACCAACATGCAGTGTTTCCTTCATTGAATTAGCTCTCACACTAATATTTGCATCTAGAGCCTTTGCATTGAGGGCTATCTGAAAACGGCTGTGGCGCTGAAGTTGCCTGTGAATGTGGAGTTGGTGGCATGTGAAACCCGCATGTGGAGCATTCGTTTGTGTGGGATGCTCTACCAGGTTCATTCCTAGATAATGCACTCAAAGGGCACTAAGCATAGAGTGTGAAAACTGAGTTTCCTTGAGAGCTGCTTGGAAGCCTGATGGTGTGTGAAGTTAGTGAGCCAAATGGAGTTGTTCTCCCACAAGAACCACTCTGCTGATTCTTCTTCAATATGCCCTTCATCAACATGCAGGGTTTCCTTCATTGAATTAGTTCTCACACCAATATTTGCGTCTAGAGCCTTTGCATTGAGGGCTATCTGAAAGTGGTTGTGGCGCTGAAGTTGCCTGTGAATGTGGAGTTGGTGGCATGTGAAACCCGTATGTGGAGCATTCGTTTGTGTGGGATGCTCACCAAGCTTCATTTCAGTCCTAGGCACTCAAAGGGCACTAAGCATAGAGTGTGAAAACTGAGTTTCCTTGAGAGCTGCTTGGAAGCCTGATGGTGTGTGAAGTTAGTGAGCCAAATGGAGTTGTTCTCCCACAAGAACCACTCGGCTGATTCTTCTTCAATATGCCCTTCATCAACATGCAGTGTTTCCTTGATTGAATGAGCTCTCACACCAATATTTGCGTCTAGAGCCTTTACATTGAGGGCTATCTGAAAGTGGCTGTGGCTCTGAAGTTGCCTGGAATGTGGAGTTGGTGGCATGTGAAACCCGTATGTGGAGCATTCGTTTGTGTGGGATGCTCACCAAGCTTCATTTCAGTCCTAGGCACTCAAAGGGCACTAAGCATAGAGTGTGAAAACTGAGTTTCCTTGAGAGCTGCTTGGAAGCCTGATGGTGTGTGAAGTTAGTGAGCCAAATGGAGTTGTTCTCCCACAAGAACCACTCGGCTGATTCTTCTTCAATATGCCCTTCATCAACATGCAGTGTTTCCTTGATTGAATTAGCTCTCACACCACTATATGATTCTAGAGCCTTTGCATTGAGGGCTATCGGAAAACGGCTGTGGCGCTGAAGTTGCCTGTGAATGTGGAGTTGGTGGCATGTGAAACCCGCATGTGGAGCATTCGTTTGTGTGGGATGCTCACCAAGCTGCCTTTCATTCCTAGGCACTCAAAGGGCACTAAGCATAGAGTGTGAAAACTGAGTTTCCTTGAGAGCTGCTTGGAAGCCTGATGGTGTGTGATCTTTGTGAGCCAAATGGAGTTGTTCTCCCTCAAAACCACTCGGCTGATTCTTCTTCAATATGCCCTTCACCAACATGCAGTGTTTCCTTGATTGAATTAGCTCTCACACCACTATTTGCGTCTAGAGCCTTTGCATTGAGGGCTATCTGAAAACGGCTTTGGCGCTGAAGTTGCCTGTGAATGTGGAGCTGGTCGCATGTGAAACCCGTATGTGGAGCATTCGTTTGTGTGGGATGCTCTACCAGGTTCATTCCTAGATAATGCACTCAAAGGGCACTAAGCATAGAGTGTGAAAACTGAGTTTCCTTGAGAGCTGCTTGGAAGCCTGATGGTGTGTGAAGTTAGTGAGCCAAATGGAGTTGTTCTCCCACAAGAACCACTCAGCTGATTCTTCTTCAATATGCCCTTCACCAACATGCAGTGTTTCCTTGATTGAATTAGCTCTCACACTAATATTTGCATCTAGAGCCTTTGCATTGAGGGCTATCTGAAAACGGCTGTGGCGCTGAAGTTGCCTGTGAATGTGGAGTTGGTGGCATGTGAAACCCGCATGTGGAGCATTCGTTTGTGTGGGATGCTCTACCAGGTTCATTCCTAGATAATGCACTCAAAGGGCACTAAGCATAGAGTGTGAAAACTGAGTTTCCTTGAGAGCTGCTTGGAAGCCTGATGGTGTGTGAAGTTAGTGAGCCAAATGGAGTTGTTCTCCCACAAGAACCACTCGGCTGATTCTTCTTCAATATGTCCTTCACCAACATGCAGGGTTTCCTTCATTGAATTAGTTCTCACACCAATATTTGCGTCTAGAGCCTTTGCATTGAGGGCTATCTGAAAACGGCTGTGGCGCTGAAGTTGCCTGTGAATGTGGAGTTGGTGCCATGTGAAACCGGCAAGTGGACCATTCGTTTGTGTGGGATGCTCTACCAGGTTCATTCCTAGATGATGCACTCAAAGGGCACTAAGCCTAGAGAGTGAAAACCGAGTTTCCTTGAGAGCTGCTTGGAAGCCTGATGGTGTGTGAAGTTAGTGAGCCAAATGGAGTTGTTCTCCCACAAGAACCACTCGGCTGATTCTTCTTCAATATGCCCTTCACCAACATGCAGTGTTTCCTTGATTGAATAGGCTCTCACACCACTATTTGCGTCTAGAGCCTTTGCATTGAGGGCTATCTGAAAACGTCTGTGGCGCTGAAGTTGCCTGTGAATGTGGAGTTGGTGGCATGTGAAACCCGCATATGGAGCATTCGTTTGTGTGGGATGCTCTACCAGGTTCATTCCTAGATAATGCACTCAAAGGGCACTAAGCATAGAGTGTGAAAACCGAGTTTCCTTGAGAGCTGCTTGGAAGCCTGATGGTGTGTGAAGTTAGTGAGCCAAATGGAGTTGTTCTCCCACAAGAACCACTCGGCTGATTCTTCTTCAATATGCCCTTCACCAACATGCAGTGTTTCCTTGATTGAATTAGCTCTCACACCAATATTTGCGTCTAGAGCCTTTGCATTGAGGGCTATCTGAAAACGGCTGTGGTGCTGAAGTTGCCTGTGAATGTGGAGTTGGTGGCATGTGAAACCCGCATGTGCAGCATTCGTTTGTGTGGGATGCTCTACCAGGTTCATTCCTAGATAATGCACTCAAAGGCCCCTAAGCATAGAGTGTGAAAACTGAGTTTCCTTGAGAGCTGCTTGGAAGCCTGATGGTGTGTGAAGTTAGTGAGCCAAATGGAGTTGTTCTCCCACAAGAACCACTCGGCTGATTCTTCTTCAATATGCCCTTCACCAACATGCAGTGTTTCCTTGATTGAATGAGCTCTCACACCAATATTTGCGTCTAGAGCCTTTGCATTGAGGGCTATCTGAAAGTGGCTGTGGCTCTGAAGTTGCCTGGAATGTGGAGTTGGTGGCATGTGAAACCCGCATGTGGAGCATTCGTTTGTGTGGGATGCTCTACCAGGTTCATTCCTAGATAATGCACTCAAAGGGCACTAAGCATAGAGTGTGAAAACTGAGTTCCTTGAGAGCTGCTTGGAAGCCTGATGGTGTGTGAAGTTAGTGAGCCAAATGGAGTTGTTCTCCCACAAGAACCACTCGGCTGATTCTTCTTCAATATGGCCTTTACTATCATGCAGTGTTTCCTTCATTGAATTAGCTCTCACACTAATATTTGCGTCTAGAGCCTTTGCATTGAGGGCTATCTGAAAACGTCTGTGGCGCTGAATTTGCATGTGAATGTGGAGTTGGTGGCATGTGAAACCCGCATGTGCAGCATTCGTTTGTGTGGGATGCTCACAAAGCTTCATTTCAGTCCTAGGCACTCAAAGGGCACTAAGCATAGAGTGTGAAAACTGGGTTTCCTTGAGAGCTGCTTGGAAGCCTGATGGTGTGTGAAGTTAGTGAGCCAAATGGAGTTGTTCTCCCACAAGAACCACTCGGCTGATTCTTCTTCAATATGCCCTTCACCAACATGCAGGGTTTCCTTCATTGAATTAGCTCTCACACCACTATATGATTCTAGAGCCTTTGCATTGAGGGCTTTCTGAAAACGGCTGTGGCGCTGAAGTTGTCTGTGAATGTGGATTTGGTGGCATGTGAAACCCGCATGTGGAGCATTCGTTTGTGTGGGATGCTCACCAAGCTTCATTTCAGTCCTAGGCACTCAAAGGGCACTAAGCATAGAGTGTGAAAACTGAGTTTCCTTGAGAGCTGCTTGGAAGCCTGATGGTGTGTGATCTTTGTGAGCCAAATGGAGTTGTTCTCCCACAAGAACCACACGGCTGATTCTTCTTCAATATGCCCTTCACCAACATGCAGTGTTTCCTTGATTGAATGAGCTCTCACACCAATATTTGCGTCTAGAGCCTTTGCATTGAGGGCTATTTGAAAACGGCTGTGGCGCTGAAGTTGCCTGTGAATGTGGAGTTGGTGGCATGTGAAACCCGCATGTGGACCATTCGTTCATGTGGGATGATCACCAAGCTTCATTTTGTCCTAGGCACTCAAAAGGCACTAAGCATAGAGTGTGAAAACTGAGTTTCCTTGAGAGCTGCTTGGAAGCCTGATGGTGTGTGAAGTTAGTGAGCCAAATGGAGTTGTTCTCCCACAAGAACCACTCGGCTGATTCTTCTTCAATATGCCCTTCACCAACATGCAGTGTTTCCTTGATTGAATAGGCTCTCACACCACTTTTTGCGTCTAGAGCCTTTGCATTGAGGGCTATCTGAAAACGTCTGTGGCGCTGAAGTTGCCTGTGAATGTGGAGTTGGTGGCATGTGAAACCCGCATGTGCAGCATTCGTTTGTGTGGGATGCTCTACCAGGTTCATTCCTAGATAATGCACTCAAAGGCCCCTAAGCATAGAGTGTGAAAACTGAGTTTCCTTGAGAGCTGCTTGGAAGCCTGATGGTGTGTGAAGTTAGTGAGCCAAATGGAGTTGTTCTCCCACAAGAACCACTCGGCTGATTCTTCTTCAATATGCCCTTCACCAACATGCAGTGTTTCCTTGATTGAATTAGCTCTCACACCACTATTTGCGTCTAGAGCCTTTGCATTGAGGGCTATCTGAAAACGGCTGTGGCGCTGAAGTTGCCTGTGAATGTGGAGTTGGTGGCATGTGAAACCCGCATGTGGACCATTCGTTCATGTGGGATGATCACCAAGCTTCATTTTGTCCTAGGCACTCAAAAGGCACTAAGCATAGAGTGTGAAAACTGAGTTTCCTTGAGAGCTGCTTGGAAGCTTGATGGTGTGTGAAGTTAGTGAGCCAAATGGAGTTGTTCTCCCACAAGAACCACTCGGCTGATTCTTCTTCAATATGCCCTTCACCAACATGCAGTGTTTCCTTGATTGAATAGGCTCTCACACCACTTTTTGCGTCTAGAGCCTTTGCATTGAGGGCTATCTGAAAACGGCTGTGGCGCTGAAGTTGCCTGTGAATGTGGAGTTGGTGGCATGTGAAACCCGCATGTGCAGCATTCGTTTGTGTGGGATGCTCTACCAGGTTCATTCCTAGATAATGCACTCAAAGGCCCCTAAGCATAGAGTGTGAAAACTGAGTTTCCTTGAGAGCTGCTTGGAAGCCTGATGGTGTGTGAAGTTAGTGAGCCAAATGGAGTTGTTCTCCCACAAGAACCACTCGGCTGATTCTTCTTCAATATGCCCTTCACCAACATGCAGTGTTTCCTTCATTGTATTAGCTCTCACACCAATATTTTCATTTAGAGCCTTTGCATTGAGGGCTATCTGAAAACGGCTTTGGCGCTGAAGTTGTCTGTGAATGTGGAGTTGGTGGCATGTGAAACCCGCATGTGGAGCATTCGTTTGTGTGGGATGCTCTACCAGGTTCATTCCTAGATAATGCACTCAAAGGGCACTAAGCATAGAGTGTGAAAACTGAGTTTCCTTGAGAGCTGCTTGGAAGCCTGATGCTGTGTGAAGTTAGTGAGCCAAATGGAGTTGTTCTCCCACAAGAACCACTCGGCTGATTCTTCTTCAATATGCCCTTCACCAACATGCAGTGTTTCCTTGATTGAATTAGCTCTCACACCACTATTTGCGTCTAGAGCCTTTGCATTGAGGGCTATCTGAAAACGGCTGTGGCGCTGAAGTTGCCTGTGAATGTGGAGTTGGTGGCATGTGAAACCCGCAAGTGGACCATTCGTTTGTGTGGGATGCTCTACCAGGTTCATTCCTAGATGATGCACTCAAAGGGCACTAAGCATAGAGTGTGAAAACCGAGTTTCCTTGAGAGCTGCTTGGAAGCCTGATGGTGTGTGAAGTTAGTGAGCCAAATGGAGTTGTTCTCCCACAAGAACCACTCGGCTGATTCTTCTTCAATATGCCCTTCACCAACATGCAGTGTTTCCTTGATTGAATTAGCTCTCACACCACTATTTGCGTATAGAGCCTTTGCATTGAGGGCTATCTGAAAACGGCTGTGGCGCTGAAGTTGCCTGTGAATGTGGAGTTGGTGGCATGTGAAACCCGCATGTGGAGCATTCGTTTGTGTGGGATGCTCTACCAGGTTCATTCCTAGATAATGCACTCAAAGGGCACTAAGCATAGAGTGTGAAAACTGAGTTTCCTTGAGAGCTGCTTGGAAGCCTGATGGTGTGTGAAGTTAGTGAGCCAAATGGAGTTGTTCTCCCACAAGAACCACTCGGCTGATTCTTCTTCAATATGCCCTTTACCATCCTGCAGTGTTTCCTTCATTGAATTAGCTCTCACACCAATATTTGCGTCTAGAGCCTTTGCATTGAGGGCTATCTGAAAACGTCTGTGGCGCTGAATTTGCATGTGAATGTGGAGTTGGTGGCATGTGAAACCCGCATGTGCAGCATTCGTTTGTGTGGGATGCTCACAAAGCTTCATTTCAGTCCTAGGCACTCAAAGGGCACTAAGCATAGAGTGTGAAAACTGGGTTTCCTTGAGAGCTGCTTGGAAGCCTGATGGTGTGTGAAGTTAGTGAGCCAAATGGAGTTGTTCTCCCACAAGAACCACTCGGCTGATTCTTCTTCAATATGCCCTTCACCAACATGCAGGGTTTCCTTCATTGAATTAGCTCTCACACCACTATATGATTCTAGAGCCTTTGCATTGAGGGCTTTCTGAAAACGGCTGTGGCGCTGAAGTTGTCTGTGAATGTGGATTTGGTGGCATGTGAAACCCGCATGTGGAGCATTCGTTTGTGTGGGATGCTCACCAAGCTTCATTTCAGTCCTAGGCACTCAAAGGGCACTAAGCATAGAGTGTGAAAACTGAGTTTCCTTGAGAGCTGCTTGGAAGCCTGATGGTGTGTGATCTTTGTGAGCCAAATGGAGTTGTTCTCCCACAAGAACCACACGGCTGATTCTTCTTCAATATGCCCTTCACCAACATGCAGTGTTTCCTTGATTGAATTAGCTCTCACACCAATATTTGCGTCTAGAGCCTTTGCATTGAGGGCTATTTCAAAACGGCTGTGGCGCTGAAGTTGCCTGTGAATGTGGAGTTGGTGGCATGTGAAACCCGCATGTGGACCATTAGTTCATGTGGGATGATCACCAAGCTTCATTTTGTCCTAGGCACTCAAAAGGCACTAAGCATAGAGTGTGAAAACTGAGTTTCCTTGAGAGCTGCTTGGAAGCCTGATGGTGTGTGAAGTTAGTGAGCCAAATGGAGTTGTTCTCCCACAAGAACCACTCGGCTGATTCTTCTTCAATATGCCCTTCACCAACATGCAGTGTTTCCTTGATTGAATAGGCTCTCACACCACTTTTTGCGTCTAGAGCCTTTGCATTGAGGGCTATCTGAAAACGGCTGTGGCGCTGAAGTTGCCTGTGAATGTGGAGTTGGTGGCATGTGAAACCCGCATGTGCAGCATTCGTTTGTGTGGGATGCTCTACCAGGTTCATTCCTAGATAATGCACTCAAAGGCCCCTAAGCATAGAGTGTGAAAACTGAGTTTCCTTGAGAGCTGCTTGGAAGCCTGATGGTGTGTGAAGTTAGTGAGCCAAATGGAGTTGTTCTCCCACAAGAACCACTCGGCTGATTCTTCTTCAATATGCCCTTCACCAACATGCAGTGTTTCCTTCATTGTATTAGCTCTCACACCAATATTTTCATTTAGAGCCTTTGCATTGAGGGCTATCTGAAAACGGCTTTGGCGCTGAAGTTGTCTGTGAATGTGGAGTTGGTGGCATGTGAAACCCGCATGTGGAGCATTCGTTTGTGTGGGATGCTCTACCAGGTTCATTCCTAGATAATGCACTCAAAGGGCACTAAGCATAGAGTGTGAAAACTGAGTTTCCTTGAGAGCTGCTTGGAAGCCTGATGCTGTGTGAAGTTAGTGAGCCAAATGGAGTTGTTCTCCCACAAGAACCACTCGGCTGATTCTTCTTCAATATGCCCTTCACCAACATGCAGTGTTTCCTTGATTGAATTAGCTCTCACACCACTATTTGCGTCTAGAGCCTTTGCATTGAGGGCTATCTGAAAACGGCTGTGGCGCTGAAGTTGCCTGTGAATGTGGAGTTGGTGGCATGTGAAACCCGCAAGTGGACCATTCGTTTGTGTGGGATGCTCTACCAGGTTCATTCCTAGATGATGCACTCAAAGGGCACTAAGCATAGAGTGTGAAAACCGAGTTTCCTTGAGAGCTGCTTGGAAGCCTGATGGTGTGTGAAGTTAGTGAGCCAAATGGAGTTGTTCTCCCACAAGAACCACTCGGCTGATTCTTCTTCAATATGCCCTTCACCAACATGCAGTGTTTCCTTGATTGAATTAGCTCTCACACCACTATTTGCGTATAGAGCCTTTGCATTGAGGGCTATCTGAAAACGGCTGTGGCGCTGAAGTTGCCTGTGAATGTGGAGTTGGTGGCATGTGAAACCCGCATGTGGAGCATTCGTTTGTGTGGGATGCTCTACCAGGTTCATTCCTAGATAATGCACTCAAAGGGCACTAAGCATAGAGTGTGAAAACTGAGTTTCCTTGAGAGCTGCTTGGAAGCCTGATGGTGTGTGAAGTTAGTGAGCCAAATGGAGTTGTTCTCCCACAAGAACCACTCGGCTGATTCTTCTTCAATATGCCCTTTACCATCCTGCAGTGTTTCCTTCATTGAATTAGCTCTCACACCAATATTTGCGTCTAGAGCCTTTGCATTGAGGGCTATCTGAAAATGGCTTTGGGTCTGATGTTGTCTGTGAATGTGGAGTTGGTGGCATGTGAAACCCGCACGTGGACCATTCGTTCGTGTGGGATGCTCACCAAGCTTCATTTTGTCCTAGGCACTCAAAGGGCACTAAGCATAGAGTGTGAAAACTGAGTTTCCTTGAGAGCTGCTTGGAAGCCTGATGGTGTGTGAAGTTAGTGAGCCAAATGGAGTTGTTCTCCCACAAGAACCACTCGGCTGATTCTTCTTCAATATGCCCTTCACCAACATGCAGTGTTTCCTTGATTGAATGAGCTCTCACACCAATATTTGCGTCTAGAGCCTTTGCATTGAGGGCTATCTGAAAGTGGCTGTGGCTCTGAAGTTGCCTGGAATGTGTAGTTGGTGGCATGTGAAACTCGCATGTGGAGCATTCGTTTGTGTGGGATGCTCTACCAGGTTCATTCCTAGATGATGCACTCAAAGGGCACTAAGCATAGAGTGTGAAAACTAAGTTCCTTGAGAGCTGCTTGGAAGCCTGATGGTGTGTGAAGTTAGTGAGCCAAATGGAGTTGTTCTCCCTCAAAACCACTCGGCTGATTCTTCTTCAATATGCCCTTCACCAACATGCAGTGTTTCCTTGATTGAATAGGCTCTCACACCACTTTTTGCGTCTAGAGCCTTTGCATTGAGGGCTATCTGAAAACGGCTGTGGCGCTGAAGTTGCCTGTGAATGTGGAGTTGGTGGCATGTGAAACCCGCATGTGCAGCATTCGTTTGTGTGGGATGCTCTACCAGGTTCATTCCTAGATAATGCACTCAAAGGCCCCTAAGCATAGAGTGTGAAAACTGAGTTTCCTTGAGAGCTGCTTGGAAGCCTGATGGTGTGTGAAGTTAGTGAGCCAAATGGAGTTGTTCTCCCACAAGAACCACTCGGCTGATTCTTCTTCAATATGCCCTTCACCAACATGCAGTGTTTCCTTGATTGAATTAGCTCTCACACCACTATTTGCGTCTAGAGCCTTTGCATTGAGGGCTATCTGAAAACGGCTGTGGCGCTGAAGTTGCCTGTGAATGTGGAGTTGGTGGCATGTGAAACCCGCATGTGGACCATTCGTTCATGTGGGATGATCACCAAGCTTCATTTTGTCCTAGGCACTCAAAAGGCACTAAGCATAGAGTGTGAAAACTGAGTTTCCTTGAGAGCTGCTTGGAAGCCTGATGGTGTGTGAAGTTAGTGAGCCAAATGGAGTTGTTCTCCCACAAGAACCACTCGGCTGATTCTTCTTCAATATGCCCTTCACCAACATGCAGTGTTTCCTTGATTGAATAGGCTCTCACACCACTTTTTGCGTCTAGAGCCTTTGCATTGAGGGCTATCTGAAAACGGCTGTGGCGCTGAAGTTGCCTGTGAATGTGGAGTTGGTGGCATGTGAAACCCGCATGTGCAGCATTCGTTTGTGTGGGATGCTCTACCAGGTTCATTCCTAGATAATGCACTCAAAGGCCCCTAAGCATAGAGTGTGAAAACTGAGTTTCCTTGAGAGCTGCTTGGAAGCCTGATGGTGTGTGAAGTTAGTGAGCCAAATGGAGTTGTTCTCCCACAAGAACCACTCGGCTGATTCTTCTTCAATATGCCCTTCACCAACATGCAGTGTTTCCTTCATTGTATTAGCTCTCACACCAATATTTTCATTTAGAGCCTTTGCATTGAGGGCTATCTGAAAACGGCTTTGGCGCTGAAGTTGTCTGTGAATGTGGAGTTGGTGGCATGTGAAACCCGCATGTGGAGCATTCGTTTGTGTGGGATGCTCTACCAGGTTCATTCCTAGATAATGCACTCAAAGGGCACTAAGCATAGAGTGTGAAAACTGAGTTTCCTTGAGAGCTGCTTGGAAGCCTGATGCTGTGTGAAGTTAGTGAGCCAAATGGAGTTGTTCTCCCACAAGAACCACTCGGCTGATTCTTCTTCAATATGCCCTTCACCAACATGCAGTGTTTCCTTGATTGAATTAGCTCTCACACCACTATTTGCGTCTAGAGCCTTTGCATTGAGGGCTATCTGAAAACGGCTGTGGCGCTGAAGTTGCCTGTGAATGTGGAGTTGGTGGCATGTGAAACCCGCAAGTGGACCATTCGTTTGTGTGGGATGCTCTACCAGGTTCATTCCTAGATGATGCACTCAAAGGGCACTAAGCATAGAGTGTGAAAACCGAGTTTCCTTGAGAGCTGCTTGGAAGCCTGATGGTGTGTGAAGTTAGTGAGCCAAATGGAGTTGTTCTCCCACAAGAACCACTCGGCTGATTCTTCTTCAATATGCCCTTCACCAACATGCAGTGTTTCCTTGATTGAATTAGCTCTCACACCACTATTTGCGTATAGAGCCTTTGCATTGAGGGCTATCTGAAAACGGCTGTGGCGCTGAAGTTGCCTGTGAATGTGGAGTTGGTGGCATGTGAAACCCGCATGTGGAGCATTCGTTTGTGTGGGATGCTCTACCAGGTTCATTCCTAGATAATGCACTCAAAGGGCACTAAGCATAGAGTGTGAAAACTGAGTTTCCTTGAGAGCTGCTTGGAAGCCTGATGGTGTGTGAAGTTAGTGAGCCAAATGGAGTTGTTCTCCCACAAGAACCACTCGGCTGATTCTTCTTCAATATGCCCTTTACCATCCTGCAGTGTTTCCTTCATTGAATTAGCTCTCACACCAATATTTGCGTCTAGAGCCTTTGCATTGAGGGCTATCTGAAAACGTCTGTGGCGCTGAATTTGCATGTGAATGTGGAGTTGGTGGCATGTGAAACCCGCATGTGCAGCATTCGTTTGTGTGGGATGCTCACAAAGCTTCATTTCAGTCCTAGGCACTCAAAGGGCACTAAGCATAGAGTGTGAAAACTGGGTTTCCTTGAGAGCTGCTTGGAAGCCTGATGGTGTGTGAAGTTAGTGAGCCAAATGGAGTTGTTCTCCCACAAGAACCACTCGGCTGATTCTTCTTCAATATGCCCTTCACCAACATGCAGGGTTTCCTTCATTGAATTAGCTCTCACACCACTATATGATTCTAGAGCCTTTGCATTGAGGGCTTTCTGAAAACGGCTGTGGCGCTGAAGTTGTCTGTGAATGTGGATTTGGTGGCATGTGAAACCCGCATGTGGAGCATTCGTTTGTGTGGGATGCTCACCAAGCTTCATTTCAGTCCTAGGCACTCAAAGGGCACTAAGCATAGAGTGTGAAAACTGAGTTTCCTTGAGAGCTGCTTGGAAGCCTGATGGTGTGTGATCTTTGTGAGCCAAATGGAGTTGTTCTCCCACAAGAACCACACGGCTGATTCTTCTTCAATATGCCCTTCACCAACATGCAGTGTTTCCTTGATTGAATTAGCTCTCACACCAATATTTGCGTCTAGAGCCTTTGCATTGAGGGCTATTTGAAAACGGCTGTGGCGCTGAAGTTGCCTGTGAATGTGGAGTTGGTGGCATGTGAAACCCGCATGTGGACCATTAGTTCATGTGGGATGATCACCAAGCTTCATTTTGTCCTAGGCACTCAAAAGGCACTAAGCATAGAGTGTGAAAACTGAGTTTCCTTGAGAGCTGCTTGGAAGCCTGATGGTGTGTGAAGTTAGTGAGCCAAATGGAGTTGTTCTCCCACAAGAACCACTCGGCTGATTCTTCTTCAATATGCCCTTCACCAACATGCAGTGTTTCCTTGATTGAATAGGCTCTCACACCACTTTTTGCGTCTAGAGCCTTTGCATTGAGGGCTATCTGAAAACGGCTGTGGCGCTGAAGTTGCCTGTGAATGTGGAGTTGGTGGCATGTGAAACCCGCATGTGCAGCATTCGTTTGTGTGGGATGCTCTACCAGGTTCATTCCTAGATAATGCACTCAAAGGCCCCTAAGCATAGAGTGTGAAAACTGAGTTTCCTTGAGAGCTGCTTGGAAGCCTGATGGTGTGTGAAGTTAGTGAGCCAAATGGAGTTGTTCTCCCACAAGAACCACTCGGCTGATTCTTCTTCAATATGCCCTTCACCAACATGCAGTGTTTCCTTCATTGTATTAGCTCTCACACCAATATTTTCATTTAGAGCCTTTGCATTGAGGGCTATCTGAAAACGGCTTTGGCGCTGAAGTTGTCTGTGAATGTGGAGTTGGTGGCATGTGAAACCCGCATGTGGAGCATTCGTTTGTGTGGGATGCTCTACCAGGTTCATTCCTAGATAATGCACTCAAAGGGCACTAAGCATAGAGTGTGAAAACTGAGTTTCCTTGAGAGCTGCTTGGAAGCCTGATGCTGTGTGAAGTTAGTGAGCCAAATGGAGTTGTTCTCCCACAAGAACCACTCGGCTGATTCTTCTTCAATATGCCCTTCACCAACATGCAGTGTTTCCTTGATTGAATTAGCTCTCACACCACTATTTGCGTCTAGAGCCTTTGCATTGAGGGCTATCTGAAAACGGCTGTGGCGCTGAAGTTGCCTGTGAATGTGGAGTTGGTGGCATGTGAAACCCGCAAGTGGACCATTCGTTTGTGTGGGATGCTCTACCAGGTTCATTCCTAGATGATGCACTCAAAGGGCACTAAGCATAGAGTGTGAAAACCGAGTTTCCTTGAGAGCTGCTTGGAAGCCTGATGGTGTGTGAAGTTAGTGAGCCAAATGGAGTTGTTCTCCCACAAGAACCACTCGGCTGATTCTTCTTCAATATGCCCTTCACCAACATGCAGTGTTTCCTTGATTGAATTAGCTCTCACACCACTATTTGCGTATAGAGCCTTTGCATTGAGGGCTATCTGAAAACGGCTGTGGCGCTGAAGTTGCCTGTGAATGTGGAGTTGGTGGCATGTGAAACCCGCATGTGGAGCATTCGTTTGTGTGGGATGCTCTACCAGGTTCATTCCTAGATAATGCACTCAAAGGGCACTAAGCATAGAGTGTGAAAACTGAGTTTCCTTGAGAGCTGCTTGGAAGCCTGATGGTGTGTGAAGTTAGTGAGCCAAATGGAGTTGTTCTCCCACAAGAACCACTCGGCTGATTCTTCTTCAATATGCCCTTTACCATCCTGCAGTGTTTCCTTCATTGAATTAGCTCTCACACCAATATTTGCGTCTAGAGCCTTTGCATTGAGGGCTATCTGAAAATGGCTTTGGGTCTGATGTTGTCTGTGAATGTGGAGTTGGTGGCATGTGAAACCCGCACGTGGACCATTCGTTCGTGTGGGATGCTCACCAAGCTTCATTTTGTCCTAGGCACTCAAAGGGCACTAAGCATAGAGTGTGAAAACTGAGTTTCCTTGAGAGCTGCTTGGAAGCCTGATGGTGTGTGAAGTTAGTGAGCCAAATGGAGTTGTTCTCCCACAAGAACCACTCGGCTGATTCTTCTTCAATATGCCCTTCACCAACATGCAGTGTTTCCTTGATTGAATGAGCTCTCACACCAATATTTGCGTCTAGAGCCTTTGCATTGAGGGCTATCTGAAAGTGGCTGTGGCTCTGAAGTTGCCTGGAATGTGTAGTTGGTGGCATGTGAAACTCGCATGTGGAGCATTCGTTTGTGTGGGATGCTCTACCAGGTTCATTCCTAGATGATGCACTCAAAGGGCACTAAGCATAGAGTGTGAAAACTAAGTTCCTTGAGAGCTGCTTGGAAGCCTGATGGTGTGTGAAGTTAGTGAGCCAAATGGAGTTGTTCTCCCACAAGAACCACTCGGCTGATTCTTCTTCAATATGCCCTTTACTATCATGCAGTGTTTCCTTCATTGAATTAGCTCTCACACTAATATTTGCGTCTAGAGCCTTTGCATTGAGGGCTATCTGAAAACGTCTGTGGCGCTGAATTTGCATGTGAATGTGGAGTTGGTGGCATGTGAAACCCGCATGTGCAGCATTCGTTTGTGTGGGATGCTCACCAAGCTTCAATTCAGTCCTAGGCACTCAAAGGGCACTAAGCATAGAGTGTGAAAACTGAGTTTCCTTGAGAGCTGCTTGGAAGCCTGATGGTGTGTGATCTTTGTGAGCCAAATGGAGTTGTTCTCCCACAAGAACCACACGGCTGATTCTTCTTCAATATGCCCTTCACCAACATGCAGTGTTTCCTTGATTGAATTAGCTCTCACACCAATATTTGCGTCTAGAGCCTTTGCATTGAGGGCTATTTGAAAACGGCTGTGGCGCTGAAGTTGCCTGTGAATGTGGAGTTGGTGGCATGTGAAACCCGCATGTGGACCATTCGTTCATGTGGGATGCTCACCAAGCTTCATTTTGTCCTAGGCACTCAAAAGGCACTAAGCATAGAGTGTGAAAACTGAGTTTCCTTGAGAGCTGCTTGGAAGCCTGATGGTGTGTGAAGTTAGTGAGCCAAATGGAGTTGTTCTCCCACAAGAACCACTCGGCTGGATTGTAGAAAGATGGCCGACTGCAGAGAGCTGGTGTAGGGTGGAGTATGGAAGGAGGGGAGCCGATCCAGCAGAGAAACAGGCCAGGAGGCGCGAAACTGTAGGGAGAAGAGCGAGAAGGTCACTGGAGTTCACTAAAGCAAGAAGATCTACACAGCGTGAAGGAACAGCCGCAAAAAGTAGGAAAGAAAATACAGCACGCCGCGAGAAACCTGGTGAGTCACGATCCCAGGCAGGGGGAAGGCGGCAGAGGCTCAACCGCCCCAGGGAAAACAGAGGCGGCTGGAAGGATAGGCGCCCACACCGTCAGGGGCACCAGTCCCCTGGAAGGCAGGAGCCCCCAGAGGAGGCTACTGGACTGATCATTGGGTGCATTATCCCTGCAGAAATGGAGGAAAAGCTGGGGAGATTTCCCAGAGGCTTGCCTACCCGCTGCTCAGCGGCTCTGGGAGAGTGCAGAGGGAACAGGAGCAGCACTGTGGGACTGGGGCTCAGAGATCCCCATATCGGCTCCTAGCTGTGGACTGGCTGCGGGAGAGTCAGTGGATCCTGTTGCTGGACTCGCCCTGAGCCCCAGAGGCTGGGCAACGCTCGACAGGGCCTCACGTCCTGGGCAGAGGAGCAGACTAGTGGGGGCACATCTCACCTAAAGGGCTCTGTGCCTCTCAGAGATCCGCTTCCATCCTTGAGAGAGTGCAGCTGAGGAAGTGGCTTCTTCAGGGCGGAGTCCCCAGCTGGGCTCAGCTAGAGTGGCCAGACCGTAGCGGGCTCAGCTGAACTGGCCGGACAGGTTTTCCCAGCAGGAGCCCGCTCGGAAAGACCTGCCTGTGGTGTTGCAGCCCTCGGCGGAGCAGCGCTTCCGAGTTTGGCACTGGGGCCACGGAGATTTCCATCCCAGCACAGGCCGGGGTTGGGGATTTTAGGCTCCGAGCAGCAGGAGCCCTTGCTGTGCTAACCTCAAGCCCTGAAGGAGAGTCTCGGCTCAGCACTGAGGCAGAGACCCCCGCTGTATTAGCCTTGTGACCCAAAGCCCAGGCGCAGCTCGGCAGAGTGAATCTGTAGGGCACTGCCTTTGAGAGGGAGCCACAGGGGAAGGGGCCTGGCACTAGGGCTGGCCCACAAAGCCTCCTGTCCCAACTCGGGGCTGTGATCTACAGACCCTGAAAGCAGCTGGTGACTCAGGCAGTAAGCCCTGCTGGGCTCAGCCAGAGACCCCAAACCAGAGCCGGCTCAGCTGAATCACCGCTAAAATCTCAAAACAACAAGAAGTAAAAACACAATGAGGAGAAGTATCAGAAAAAGCAATGACCCAGAGGAAAGATCAAGCACTCCCTCCCAATACAACCAAAAACTAATCCCAATATCTGAGATGCAAGATGAAGACATAGAGGAACTATCAGATAAGGACTTTAAGAAGCTAATCATAAAATTCGTCAGAGAGAGTGAAAAGCGCTGGGAAGAGTCTAAGGCATTCGAAAACCATATCACTGCAGAAATAAATCAAGTCAAAAAGGGAATCCTTGATATAGAGAACAAAATTGAAAGCCTAACCAACAGAATGAACACAGCAGAAGACAGAATATCAGAATTGGAAGACAATCAGAATGAAAGGCAGCAGCTCATCAAACAGTTGGAGACAAATCTAGAGAAAGCCAATAGGTCCATACAGGAAATGAAAGACAACCTCAAAAAATCAAATATTAGAATAATAGGCCTTCCCGAAGGAGTGGAAAAGGAGACAGGCTTGCAACGAGTGCTCAATGAGATAATACAGGAGAACTTCCAGAATACTGGAAATATAAATCTAGCACAAATCCAGGAAGGACAAAGAACCCCCAGTAGATACGACCCAAACAAATCGTCTCCCAGACATGTGGTCCTCAAGCTACCTTCAAGTGAATACAAGGAAACCATTCTAAGACAAGTAAGAAAAAAGGATAAGATTACTTTCAGGGGAAGGGAAATCAGGATCACAGCCGACCTATCAGAAGAAACGCTCCAAGCAAGGAGAGAATGGGGCAAAACCTATCAAATCCTGAAACAAAACAACTGCCAACCAAGAATAATGTACCCAGCAAAGCTCTCATTTATATTTGAGAATGAAATCAAATACTTCAACAGTAAAGAGAAACTCGAAGAATACATCAACACGAAACCAGCTCTGGAAAATCTCCTCAGGAAGGTGCTAAACCCAGAAAGAAAAAATGCAAACCAAAATCAAAGATGGCAAATGGGAAGACCTCCCCACTAAAATCCATACAAGAAAAGTCAACCAATCAAAAACTCTAATAGTCGCAAATACACACTTGCACACTTACACTCATGGCAGCCCAAAACCAATTCCTCTCAATATTATCTCTAAACACAAATGGCTTAAACTCACCAATCAAAAGGCATAGATTAACGGAATGGATCATCAAACAGCACCCAACTATATGTTGCCTACAAGAGACACATCTAACCAGAAAATCCTGTAAGAAATTTAAAGTGAAAGGATGGAAAAAGACTTTTCATGCCAATGGACGAGAAAAAAAGGCTGGCGTAGCTGTTCTAATCTCAGATGACCTAGACTTCAAGCTGACAGACATCAAAAAGGACAGAGAAGGACATTATATATTGGTGAAGGGACTGATCCATCAAGAAGTAATTACAATCGTGAACATATATGCACCTAATTCCAATGCGCCTAGCTTCGTGAAGCAACTACTTACAGACTTAAGGGGAGACATAGATACACACACAATAATAGTGGGCGATCTTAACACCCCGCTAACAACTATAGACAGATCAACAAAACAAAAACTCAACAAAGAAACAACAGAGCTCGTACAAACATTAGAACAACTGGACTTGGTAGACATTTATAGAATTTTTTATCCTAAGACCACAGATTATACATTTTTTTCAGCAGTACATGGCACCTTCTCCAGGATCGACCACATGATAGGACACAAAGCAAACCTAAATAACTTCAAAAAGATAGAAATCATACCATGTACCCTCTCAGACCACCACGGAATGAAACTGGAAATCAGCAATTCAAAATGCCCAAGGAAATATAGAAACTCTTGGAGGTTGAACAATATGCTATTGAACGAACAATGGGTCAGGGAAGAAATTAAAGATGAGATCAAAAAATTTATGGAAACCAATGAAAACTCTGATACAACATTCCAAAACTTGTGGGACACTGCCAAAGCAGTGCTATGGGGTAAACTCATCGCAATTGGAGCTCATGTCAAGGCCCAAGAGAGACGCCAAATACAGGAACTAACCACACACCTCCAGGAATTGGAAAAGCAGCAGCAGATGAGCCCCACACACAACAGGAAACAAGAAATCATCAAAACAAGGGAGGAAATCAACCAGATAGAAATAAAAAAAACCATACACAAAATCAACAAATCAAAAAGCTGGTTTTTTGAAAAGATAAACAAAATAGACACCCCGCTGGCCCGACTGACAAAGAAAAAACAAGAGAAAGCAAGAATTAACAGCATCAAAGATGAAAAAGGCAACATAACAACAGACATTACAACCATTAAGAACATAATTAGAAATTACTACAAAGCACTGTACTCCAACAAATCAGAAGACCACCAAGAAATGGAAAAGTTCTTAGACTCATACAACCTGCCAAAACTTAGCCCAGAGGCAACAATCAACCTGAACAAACCCATAACTGAAGCAGAGATTGAATCAGTGATTAAAGACCTCCCAACAAAGAAAAGCCCAGGCCCAGACGGCTTCACGCCAGAATTCTACAAAACATTCCGAACAGAACTAACCCCAATCCTCTACAAACTCTTCAAAACAATAGAAAAGGAAGCAACCCTTCCAAACTCATTCTATGAAGCCAACATTACCTTAATCCCAAAACCGGGCAGAGATCCTACAGAGAAGGAAAACTACAGACCTATCTCTTTGATGAACATTGATGCTAAGATTCTCAACAAAATCCTAGCCAACAGAATTCAAAAACACATCAGACAGATCATTCATCCAGATCAAGTAGGATTCATCCCTGGAATGCAGGGATGGTTCAACATTCGGAAATCCATAAATGTGATACACCACATCCAAAAACTGAAAAACAAGAATCACATGATAGTATCAATAGATGCAGAAAAAGCTTTCGACAAAATCCAGCACAACTTCCTGCTAAAGACCCTAACCAAGGTAGGCATAGATGGAAAAATCCACAACATAATCAAAGCAATATATGCAAAACCCAATGCCAGCATCAAACTGAATGGAGAAAAACTGGAACCCTTCCCACTGAGATCTGGAACAAGACAGGGATGTCCACTTCCTCCGCTGCTATTCAACATAGTTCTAGAGGTACTCGCTGAGGCCATAAGACAAGAAAAAGAAATCAAAGGAATCCAAATGGGAAATGAAGAAGTCAAGCTTTCACTATATGCAGATGACATGATTCTTTATATGGAAGAGCCAAAAGGCTCAACACAGAGACTACTAGAACTTATACGAGAGTTCGGTAGAGTGGCAGGGTACAAAATTAATGAACAAAAATCAACAGCCATAGTGTATGCTAACAGCCCCAAGTTGGAAAAAGATCTAACCAGCAAGATACCATTCAAAGTAACAAAGGAAAGCATGAAGTATCTGGGAATTAACCTAACCAAAAATGTTGGAGACCTATTTGAGGAAAACTACAAACTACTTAAAAAAGAAATTGAACAAGATCTAGAAAGATGGAGTAACATCCCATGCTCCTGGATAGGTAAAATCAATATCATTAAAATGTCTATACTGCCAAAGGCAATATATACATTCAACGCAATCCCAATCAAATTGCCCAAAACATTCTTCACAGATCTGGAAACAATGATTCAAAGGTTCATCTGGAAACACAAAAAACCACGAATAGCTAGAACCATTCTCAAGAACAGGAAGTTAGCAGGGGGAATCACAGTCCCAGACCTCTGGACATACTATAGGGCAGTGGTTATCAAAACAGCCTGGTACTGGCAAAAAAATAGAGAAGAAGATCAATGGAGCAGAATAGAAACACCAGATGGGAACCCACACAAATACAGCCAAATAATCTTTGACAAAAAGACAAACGACAATCCAGGCAAATGGGAAGGTCTGTTCAATAAATGCTGTTGGGACAACTGGTTGATAGCCTGCAGAAACAAAAAGATAGACCCACATCTCTCACCATATACTAAGATCAAATCCAAATGGATAAAAGATTTAAACCTACATCCAGAAACCTTCAAACTTTTGGAAGAAAATGTTGGAAACACACTGGAACACTTAGGGGTAGGCCCTCACTTCCTAAAAAAGACTCCAAATGCAGTAGAAATCAAGACCAAAATAAACAAGTGGGACCTCATCAAACTAAGAAGCTTCTGTACAGCTAGAGAAACAATCAACAAAGTAAAAAGGCAACCCACAGAATGGGAGAAGATCTTCGCACACGACTTAGGTGATAGAGGGCTGATCTCCAGAATATACAAAGAGCTACAAAACAACCAAAATGTCAAAACAAACAAGCCACTCAAGAAATGGGCACGGGAAATGGGCAAACACTTCACAAAGGAACAAACCCAAATGGCAAATAAACATATGAAAAAATGCTCAAGTTCCCTGGCAATAAGGGAAATCCAAATTAAAACATCAATGAGGTACCACCTAACGCCAGTAAGACTGGCCCACATGAATAAAAGCACCAACGACACTTGTTGGCGAGGTTGCGGGGAAAAG
Organism: Ochotona princeps; assembly: GCF_030435755.1. Classification (NCBI taxonomy): domain Eukaryota; kingdom Metazoa; phylum Chordata; class Mammalia; order Lagomorpha; family Ochotonidae; genus Ochotona; species Ochotona princeps. The sequence continues at coordinate 221,345 of NW_026700838.1, read as the reverse complement.
GGAACCCTACTCCACTGCTGGTGGGGCTGCAGGCTGGTACAGCCTCTATGGAAATCAGTATGGAGAACATTCAAACAACTCAAATACAACATACTGTATGACCCAGCAATAGCACTCCTAGGAATATATCCAGAACACTTGTTTTATGAGAAACCAACATGCACTCCTATGTTCATAGCAGCACAATCAGTAATTGCAAAAACATGGAAGCAGCCAAAATGCCCATCAACAGAGGATTGGATAAGAAAGCTATGGTTCATCTACTCCATGGAATACTACTCAGCTATTAAAAAAAACAAAATGCAGTTCTTTGTGGCCAAATGGGCCAAACTGGAAACCATAATGCTAAGGGAAATGAGCCAATCCCAAAAGGTTAAATACCACATGTTTGCCTTAATTTGATATGATGTTATGTATAACAAGTTATGTTATGAATGTTATATGTTGTGTATAAACCAAAATTGAAATGTCAATGAGGTGGTCACAGAAGGTGGATAAGAAATCGCATTTACTTTTACCATATTGGTTACTCATTACTATGTCAATTAATTCCATAATGATGTAAATTTTTGCGGATGGTATGTTGGAGCTTTTAATTGATCAGGATGATACTCTGCTGGCTCTGTCTTCAGACCAGAGAGGGTATACCTAAGAAGCCGTTGAACTTGACTAGACAATAAGATGCTGGACTCTATGTTTGGTATATGCTTGCAATGGGGGAATCTCAACTGAACTTGAACAGTGGTTATGCAACAAGGTGGAGGAATCCACCATGGTGGGAGGGTTTGGGGAGGGGTGGGGAGAATCCCAGTACCTATGAAACTGTGTCACATAATAAAATGTAATTAATGAATTTAAAATAAAATTAAAAAAAAAAAAAAAAAAAGAACCACTCGGCTGATTCTTCTTCAATATGCCCTTCACCAACATGCAGTGTTTCCTTGATTGAATTAGCTCTCACACCACTATTTGCGTCTAGAGCCTTTGCATTGAGGGCTATCTGAAAACGGCTGTGGCGCTGAAGTTGAGTGTGAATGTGGAGTTGGTGGCATGTGAAACCCGCATGTGGAGCATTCGTTTGTGTGGGATGCTCTACCAGGTTCATTCCTAGATAATGCACTCAAAGGCCCCTAAGCATAGAGTGTGAAAACTGAGTTTCCTTGAGAGCTGCTTGGAAGCCTGATGGTGTGTGAAGTTAGTGAGCCAAATGGAGTTGTTCTCCCACAAGAACCACTCGGCTGATTCTTCTTCAATATGCCCTTCACCAACATGCAGGGTTTCCTTGATTGAATTAGCTCTCACACCACTATATGATTCTAGAGCCTTTGCATTGAGGGCTATCTGAAAACGGCTGTGGCGATGAAGTTGCCTGTGAATGTGGAGTTGGTGGCATGTGAAACCCGCATGTGGAGCATTCGTTTGTGTGGGATGCTCACCAAGCTTCATTTCATTCCTAGGCACTCAAAGGGCACTAAGCATAGAGTGTGAAAACTGAGTTTCCTTGAGAGCTGCTTGGAAGCCTGATGGTGTGTGAAGTTAGTGAGCCAAATGGAGTTGTTCTCCCTCAAAACCACTCGGCTGATTCTTCTTCAATATGCCCTTCACCAACATGCAGTGTTTCCTTGATTGAATTAGCTCTCACACCACTATTTGCGTCTAGAGCCTTTGCATTGAGGGCTATCTGAAAACGTCTGTGGCGCTGAAGTTGCCTGGAATGTGGAGTTGGTGGCATGTGAAACCCGCCTGTGGAGCATTGGTTTGTGTGGGATGCTCTACCAGGTTCATTCCTAGATAATGCACTCAAAGGGCACTAAGCATAGAGTGTGAAAACTGAGTTTCCTTGAGAGCTGCTTGGAAGCCTGATGGTGTGTGAAGTTAGTGAGCCAAATGGAGTTGTTCTCCCACAAGAACCACTCGGCTGATTCTTCTTCAATATGCCCTTCACCAACATGCAGTGTTTCCTTGATTGAATGAGCTCTCACACCAATATTTGCATCTAGAGCCTTTGCATTGAGGGCTATCTGAAAACGTCTGTGGCGCTGAATTTGAATGTGAATGTGGAGTTGGTGGCATGTGAAACCCGCATGTGCAGCATTCGTTTGTTTGGGATGCTCTACAAGGTTCATTCCTAGATAATGTACTCAAAGGGCACTAAGCATAGAGTGTGAAAACTGAGTTTCCTTGAGAGCTGCTTGGAAGCCTGATGGTGTGTGAAGTTAGTGAGCCAAATGGAGTTGTTCTCCCACAAGAACCACTCGGCTGATTCTTCTTCAATATGCCCTTCACCAACATGCAGTGTTTCCTTGATTGAATTAGCTCTCACAACAATATTTGCGCTGAGAGCCTTTCCATTGAGGGCTATCTGAAAATGGCTTTGGTGCTGAAGTTGTCTGTGAATGTGGAGTTGGTGGCATGTGAAACCCGCATGTGGAGCATTCGTTTGTGTGGGATGCTCACCAAGCTTCATTTCAGTCCTAGGCACTCAAAGGGCATTAAGCATAGAGTGTGAAAACTGAGTTTCCTTGAGAGCTGCTTGGAAGCCTGATGGTGTGTGAAGTTAGTGAGCCAAATGGAGTTGTTCTCCCACAAGAACCACTCGGCTGATTCTTCTTCAATATGCCCTTCACCAACATGCAGTGTTTCCTTGATTGAATGAGCTCTCACACCAATATTTGCGTCTAGAGCCTTTGCATTGAGGGCTATCTGAAAGTGGCTGTGGCTCTGAAGTTGCCTGGAATGTGGAGTTGGTGGCATGTGAAACCCGCCTGTGGAGCATTGGTTTGTGTGGGATGCTCTACCAGGTTCATTCCTAGATAATGCACTCAAAGGGCACTAAGCATAGAGTGTGAAAACTGAGTTTCCTTGAGAGCTGCTTGGAAGCCTGATGGTGTGTGAAGTTAGTGAGCCAAATGGAGTTGTTCTCCCACAAGAACCACTCGGCTGATTCTTCTTCAATATGCCCTTCACCAACATGCAGTGTTTCCTTGATTGATTTAGCGCTCACACCACTATATGATTCTAGAGCCTTTGCATTGAGGGCTATCTGAAAGTGGCTGTGGCGCTGAAGTTGCCTGTGAATGTGGAGTTGGTGGCATGTGAAACCCGCATGTGGAGCATTCGTTTGTGTGGGATGCTCACCAAGCTTCATTTCACTCCTAGGCACTCAAAGGGCACTAAGCATAGAGTGTGAAAACTGAGTTTCCTTCAGAGCTGCTTGGAAGCCTGATGGTGTGTGAAGTTAGTGAGCCAAATGGAGTTGTTCTCCCTCAAAACCACTCGGCTGATTCTTCTTCAATATGCCCTTCACCAACATGCAGTGTTTCCTTGATTGAATTAGCTCTCACACCAATATTTGCGTCTAGAGCCTTTGCATTGAGGGCTATCTGAAAACGGCTTTGGCGCTGAAGTTGCCTGTGAATGTGGAGTTGGTGGCATGTGAAACCCGCATGTGCAGCATTCGTTTGTGTGGGATGCTCTACAAGGTTCATTTCTAGATAATGTACTCAAAGGGCATTAAGCATAGAGTGTGAAAACTGAGTTTCCTTGAGAGCTGCTTGGAAGCCTGATGGTGTGTGAAGTTAGTGAGCCAAATGAAGTTGTTCTCCCACAAGAACCACTCGGCTGATTCTTCTTCAATATGCCCTTCACCAACATGCAGTGTTTCCTTGATTGAATTAGCTCTCACACCAATATTTGCGTCTAGAGCCTTCGCATTGAGGGCTATCTGAAAACGTCTGTGGCGCTGAAGTTGCCTGTGAATGTGGAGCTGGTGGCATGTGAAACCCGCATGTGCAGCATTCGTTTGTGTGGGATGCTCTACCAGGTTCATTCCTAGATAATACACTCAAAGGGCACTAAGCATAGAGTGTGAAAACTGAGTTTCCTTGAGAGCTGCTTGGAAGCCTGATGGTGTGTGAAGTTAGTGAGCCAAATGGAGTTGTTCTCCCACAAGAACCACTCGGCTGATTTTTTTTTTTCAATATGCCCTTCACCAACATGCAGTGTTTCCTTGATTGAATTAGCTCTCACACCAATATTTGCGCTGAGAGCCTTTGCATTGAGGGCTATCTGCAAATAGCTTTGGCGCTGAAGTTGTCTGTGAATGTGGAATTGGTGGCATGTGAAACCCGCATGTGGAGCATTGGTTTGTGTTTGATGCTCACCAAGCTTCACTTCAATCCTAGGCACTCAAAGGGCACTAAGCATAGAGTGTGAAACTGAATTTCCGTGAGGGCTTTTTGGAAGCCTGATGGTGTGTGATGTTAGTGAGCCAAATGGAGTTGTTCTCCCACAAGAACCACTCAACTGATTCTTATTCAATATGCCCTTCACCAACATGCAATGTTTCCTTGATTGAATTAGCTCTGACACCAATATTTGCATCTAGAGCCTTTGCATTGAGGGCTATCTGAAAATGGCTTTGGGTCTGATGTTGTCTGTGAATGTGGAGTTGGTGGCATGTGAAACCCGCATGTGGAGCATTGGTTTGTGTTTGATGCTCATCAAGCTTCATTTCAGTCCTAGGCTCTCAAAGTGCATTAAGCATAGAGTGTGAAAACTGAGTTTCCTTGAATGCTGTTGGAAGCCTGATGGTGTGTGAGCTTAGTGAGCCAAATGGAGTTGTTCTCCCACAAGAACCACTCGGGTGACTTTTTTTCAATATGCCCTTCACCAACATGCAGTGTTTCCTTGATTAAATTAGCTCTCACACCACTATTTGTGTCTAGAGCCTTTGCATTGAGGGCTATCTGAAAACGTCTGTGGCGCTGAAGTTGCCTGTGAATGTGGAGAGGGTGGCATGTGAAACCCGCATGTGGAGCATTCGTTTGTGTGGGATGCTCACCAAGCTTCATTTCAGACCTAGGCACTCAAAGGGCATTAAGCATAGAGTTTGAAAACTGAGTTTCCTTGAGAGCTACTTGGCAGCCTGAAGGTGTGTGAAGTTAGTGAGCCAAATGGAGTTGTTCTCCCACAAGAACCACTCGGCTGATTCTTCTTCAATATGCCTTTCACCAACATGCAGTGTTTCCTTGATTAAATTAGCTCTCACACCAATATTTGCGTCTAGAGCCTTTGCATTGAGGGCTATCTGAAAACGGCTGTGGCGCTGAAGTTGCCTGTGAATGTGGAGTTGGTGGCATGTGAAACCCGCATGTGCAGCATTCGTTTGTGTGGGATGCTCTACCCGATTCATTGCTAGATAATACACTCAAAGGGCACTAAGCATAGAGTGTGAAAACTGAGTTTCCTTGAGAGCTGCTTGGAAGCCTGATGGTGTGTGAAGTTAGTGAGCCGAATGGAGTTGTTCTCCCACAAGAACCACTCATCTGAGTCTTCTTCAATATGCCCTTCACCAACATGCAGTGTTTCCTTGATTGAATTAGCTCTCACGCCAATATTTGCGTCTAGAGCCTTTGCATTGAGGGCTATCTGAAAACGGCTTTGGCGCTGAAGTTTTCTGTGAATGTGGAGTTGGTGGCATGTGAAACCCGCATGTGGAGCATTCGTTTGTGTTTGATGCTCACCAAGCTTAACTTCAAACCTAGGCACTCAAAGGGCACTAAGCATAGAGTGTGAAACTTAATTTCCGTGAGGACTTTTTGGAAGCCTGTTGGTGTGTGAATTTAGTGAGCCAAATGGAGTTGTTCTCCCACAAGATCCACTCGGCTGATTCTTCTTCAATATGCCCTTCACCAACATGCAGTGTTTCCTTCATTGAATTAGCTCTCACGAGAGACTGAAAAAGATGGCCGACTGCAGAGAGCTGGTGTAGGGTGGAGTAGGGAAGGAGGGGAGCCGATCCAGCAGAGAAACAGGCCAGGAGGCGCGAAACTGTAGGGAGAAGAGCGAGAAGGTCACTGGAGTTCACTAAAGCAAGAAGATCTACACAGCGTGAAGGAACAGCCGCAAAAAGTAGGAAAGAAAATACAGCACGCCGCGAGAAACCTGGTGAGTCACGATCCCAGGCAGGGGGAAGGCGGCAGAGGCTCAACCGCCCCAGGGAAAACAGAGGCGGCTGGAAGGATAGGCGCCACACCGTCAGGGGCACCAGTCCCCTGGAAGGCAGGAGCCCCCAGAGGAGGCTACTGGACTGATCATTGGGTGCATTATCCCTGCAGAAGTGGAGGAAAAGCTGGGGAGATTTCCCAGAGGCTTGCCTACCCACTGCTCAGCGGCTCTGGGAGAGTGCAGAGGGAACAGGAGCAGCACTGTGGGACTGGGGCTCAGAGATCCCCATATCGGCTCCGAGCTGTGGACTGGCTGCGAGAGAGTCAGTGGATCCTGTTGCTGGACTCGCCCTGAGCCCCAGAGGCTGGGCAACGCTCAACAGGGCCTCACGTCCTGGGCAGAGGAGCAGACTAGTGGGGGCACGTCTCACCTAAAGGGCTCTGTGCCTCTCAGAGATCCGCTTCCATCCTTGAGAGAGTGCAGCTGAGGAAGTGGCTTCTTCAGGGCGGAGTCCCCAGCTGGGCTCAGCTAGAGAGGCCAGACCGTAGCGGGCTCAGCTGAACTGGCCGGACAGGTTTTCCCAGCAGGAGCCCGCTCGGAAAGACCTGCCTGTGGTGTTGCAGCCCTCGGCGGAGCAGCGCTTCCGAGTTTGGCACTGGGGCCACGGAGATCTCCAGCCCAGCACAGGCCGGGGTTGGGGATTTTAGGCTCCGAGCAGCAGGAGCCCTTGCTGTGCTAACCTCAAGCCCTGAAGGAGAGTCTCGGCTCAGCACTGAGGCAGAGACCCCCGCTGTATTAGCCTTGTGACCCAAAGCCCAGGCGCGGCTCGGCAGAGTGAATCTGTAGGGAACTGCCTTTGAGAGGGAGCCACAGGGGAAGGGGCCTGGCACTAGGGCTGGCCCACAAAGCCTCCTGACCCAACTTGGGGCTGTGATCTACAGACCCTGAAAGCAGCTGGTGACTCAGGCAGTAAGCCCTGCTGGGCTCAGCCGGAGACCCCAAACCAGAGCCGGCTCAGCTGAATCACCGCTAAAATCTCAAAACAACAAGAAGTAAAAACACAATGAGGAGAAGTATCAGAAAAAGCAATGACCCAGAGGAAAGATCAAGCACTCCCTCCCAATACAACCAAAAACTAATCCCAATATCTGAGATGCAAGATGAAGACATAGAGGAACTATCAGATAAGGACTTTAAGAAGCTAATCATAAAATTCGTCAGAGAGAGTGAAAAGCGCTGGGAAGAGTCTAAGGCATTCGAAAACCATATCACTGCAGAAATAAATCAAGTCAAAAAGGGAATCCTTGATATAGAGAACAAAATTGAAAGCCTAACCAACAGAATGAACACAGCAGAAGACAGAATATCAGAATTGGAAGACAATCAGAATGAAAGGCAGCAGCTCATCAAACAGTTGGAGACAAATCTAGAGAAAGCCAATAGGTCCATACAGGAAATGAAAGACAACCTCAAAAAATCAAATATTAGAATAATAGGCCTTCCCGAAGGAGTGGAAAAGGAGACAGGCTTGCAACGAGTGCTCAATGAGATAATACAGGAGAACTTCCAGAATACTGGAAATATAAATCTAGCACAAATCCAGGAAGGACAAAGAACCCCCAGTAGATACGACCCAAACAAATCGTCTCCCAGACATGTGGTCCTCAAGCTACCTTCAAGTGAATACAAGGAAACCATTCTAAGACAAGTAAGAAAAAAGGATAAGATTACTTTCAGGGGAAGGGAAATCAGGATCACAGCCGACCTATCAGAAGAAACGCTCCAAGCAAGGAGAGAATGGGGCAAAACCTATCAAATCCTGAAACAAAACAACTGCCAACCAAGAATAATGTACCCAGCAAAGCTCTCATTTATATTTGAGAATGAAATCAAATACTTCAACAGTAAAGAGAAACTCGAAGAATACATCAACACGAAACCAGCTCTGGAAAATCTCCTCAGGAAGGTGCTAAACCCAGAAAGAAAAAATACAAACCAAAATCAAAGATGGCAAATGGGAAGACCTCCCCACTAAAATCCATACAAGAAAAGTCAACCAATCAAAAACTCTAATAGTCGCAAATACACACTTGAACACTTACACTCATGGCAGCCCAAAACCAATTCCTCTCAATATTATCTCTAAACACAAATGGCTTAAACTCACCAATCAAAAGGCATAGATTAACGGAATGGATCATCAAACAGCACCCAACTATATGTTGCCTACAAGAGACACATCTAACCAGAAAATCCTGTAAGAAATTTAAAGTGAAAGGATGGAAAAAGACATTTCATGCCAATGGACGAGAAAAAAAGGCTGGTGTAGCTGTTCTAATCTCAGATGACCTAGACTTCAAGCTGACAGACATCAAAAAGGACAGAGAAGGACATTATATATTGGTGAAGGGACTGATCCATCAAGAAGTAATTACAATCGTGAACATATATGCACCTAATTCCAATGCGCCTAGCTTCGTGAAGCAACTACTTACAGACTTAAGGGGAGACATAGATACACACACAATAATAGTGGGCGATCTTAACACCCCGCTAACAACTATAGACAGATCAACAAAACAAAAACTCAACAAAGAAACAACAGAGCTCGTACAAACATTAGAACAACTGGACTTGGTAGACATTTATAGAATTTTTTATCCTAAGACCACAGATTATACATTTTTTTCAGCAGTACATGGCACCTTCTCCAGGATCGACCACATGATAGGACACAAAGCAAATCTAAATAACTTCAAAAAGATAGAAATCATACCATGTACCCTCTCAGACCACCACGGAATGAAACTGGAAATCAGCAATTCAAAATGCCCAAGGAAATATAGAAACTCTTGGAGGTTGAACAATATGCTATTGAACGAACAATGGGTCAGGGAAGAAATTAAAGATGAGATCAAAAAATTTATGGAAACCAATGAAAACTCTGATACAACATTCCAAAACTTGTGGGACACTGCCAAAGCAGTGCTACGGGGTAAACTCATCGCAATTGGAGCTCATGTCAAGGCCCAAGAGAGGCGCCAAATACAGGAACTAACCACACACCTCCAGGAATTGGAAAAGCAGCAGCAGATGAGCCCCACACACAACAGGAAACAAGAAATCATCAAAACAAGGGAGGAAATCAACCAGATAGAAATAAAAAAAACCATACACAAAATCAACAAATCAAAAAGCTGGTTTTTTGAAAAGATAAACAAAATAGACACCCCGCTGGCCCGACTGACAAAGAAAAAACAAGAGAAAGCAAGAATTAACAGCATCAAAGATGAAAAAGGCAACATAACAACAGACATTACAACCATTAAGAACATAATCAGAAATTACTACAAAGCACTGTACTCCAACAAATCAGAAGACCACCAAGAAATGGAAAAGTTCTTAGACTCACACAACCTGCCAAAACTTAGCCCAGAGGCAACAATCAACCTGAACAAACCCATAACTGAAGCAGAGATTGAATCAGTGATTAAAGACCTCCCAACAAAGAAAAGCCCAGGCCCAGACGGCTTCACTCCAGAATTCTACAAAACATTCCGAACAGAACTAACCCCAATCCTCTACAAACTCTTCAAAACAATAGAAAAGGAAGCAACCCTTCCAAACTCATTCTATGAAGCCAACATTACCTTAATCCCAAAACCGGGCAGAGATCCTACAGAGAAGGAAAACTACAGACCTATCTCTTTGATGAACATTGATGCTAAGATTCTCAACAAAATCCTAGCCAACAGAATTCAAAAACACATCAGACAGATCATTCATCCAGATCAAGTAGGATTCATCCCTGGAATGCAGGGATGGTTCAACATTCGGAAATCCATAAATGTGATACACCACATCCAAAAACTGAAAAACAAGAATCACATGATAGTATCAATAGATGCAGAAAAAGCTTTCGACAAAATCCAGCACAACTTCCTGCTAAAGACCCTAACCAAGGTAGGCATAGATGGAAAAATCCACAACATAATCAAAGCAATATATGCAAAACCCAATGCCAGCATCATACTGAATGGAGAAAAACTGGAACCCTTCCCACTGAGATCTGGAACAAGACAGGGATGTCCGCTTTCTCCGCTGCTATTCAACATAGTTCTAGAGGTACTCGCTGAGGCCATAAGACAAGAAAAAGAAATCAAAGGAATCCAAATGGGAAATGAAGAAGTCAAGCTTTCACTATATGCAGATTACATGATTCTTTATATGGAAGAGCCAAAAGGCTCAACACAGAGACTACTAGAACTTATACGAGAGTTCGGTAGAGTGGCAGGGTACAAAATTAATGAACAAAAATCAACAGCCATAGTGTATGCTAACAGCCCCAAGTTGGAAAAAGATCTAACCAGCAAGATACCATTCAAAGTAACAAAGGAAAGCATGAAGTATCTGGGAATTAACCTAACCAAAAATGTTGGAGACCTATTTGAGGAAAACTACAAACTACTTAAAAAAGAAATTGAACAAGATCTAGAAAGATGGAGTAACATCCCATGCTCCTGGATAGGTAAAATCAATATCATTAAAATGTCTATACTGCCAAAGGCAATATATACATTCAACGCAATCCCAATCAAATTGCCCAAAACATTCTTCACAGATCTGGAAACAATGATTCAAAGGTTCATCTGGAAACACAAAAAACCACGAATAGCTAGAACCATCCTGAAGAACAGGAAGTTAGCAGGGGGAATCACAGTCCCAGACCTCTGGACATACTATAGGGCAGTGGTTATCAAAACAGCCTGGTACTGGCAAAAAAATAGAGAAGAAGATCAATGGAGCAGAATAGAAACACCAGATGGGAACCCACACAAATACAGCCAAATAATCTTTGACAAAAAGACAAATGACAACCCAGGCAAATGGGAAGGTCTGTTCAATAAATGCTGTTGGGACAACTGGTTGATAGCCTGCAGAAACAAAAAGATAGACCCACATCTCTCACCATATACTAAGATCAAATCCAAATGGATAAAAGATTTAAACCTACATCCAGAAACCTTCAAACTTTTGGAAGAAAATGTTGGAAACACACTGGAACACTTAGGGGTAGGCCCTCACTTCCTAAAAAAGACTCCAAATGCAGTAGAAATCAAGACCAAAATAAACAAGTGGGACCTCATCAAACTAAGAAGCTTCTGTACAGCTAGAGAAACAATCAACAAAGTAAAAAGGCAACCCACAGAATGGGAGAAGATCCTCGCACACGACTTAGGTGATAGAGGGCTGATCTCCAGAATATACAAAGAGCTACAAAACAACCAAAATGTCAAAACAAACAAGCCACTCAAGAAATGGGCACGGGAAATGGGCAAACACTTCACAAAGGAACAAACCCAAATGGCAAATAAACATGTGAAAAAATGCTCAAGTTCCCTGGCAATAAGGGAAATCCAAATTAAAACATCAATGAGGTACCACCTAACGCCAGTAAGACTGGCCCACATGAATAAAAGCACCAACAACACTTGTTGGCGAGGTTGCGGGGAAAAGGGAACCCTACTCCACTGCTGGTGGGGCTGCAGGCTGGTACAGCCTCTATGGAAATCAGTATAGAGAACATTCAAACAACTCAAATACAACATACCGTATGACCCAGCAATAGCACTCCTAGGAATATATCCAGAACACTTGTTTTATGAGAAACCAACATGCACTCCTATGTTCATAGCAGCACAATCAGTAATTGCAAAAACATGGAAGCAGCCAAAATGCCCATCAACAGAGGATTGGATAAGAAAGCTATGGTTCATCTACTCCATGGAATACTACTCAGCTATTAAAAAAAAACAAAATGCAGTTCTTTGTGGCCAAATGGGCCAAACTGGAAACCATAATGCTAAGGGAAATGAGCCAATCCCAAAAGGTTAAATACCACATGTTTGCCTTAATTTGATATGATGTTATGTATAACAAGTTATGTTATGAATCTTATATGTTGTGTATAAACCAAAATTGAAATGTCAATGAGGTGGTCACAGAAGGTGGATAAGAAATCGCATTTACTTTTACCATATTGGTTACTCATTACTATGTCAATTAATTCCATAATGATGTAAATTTTTGCTGATGGTATGTTGGAGCTTTTAATTGATCGGGATGATACTCTGCTGGCTCTGTCTTCAGACCAGAGAGGGTATACCTAAGAAGCCGTTGAACTTGACTAGACAATAAGATGCTGGACTCTATGTTTGATATACTTGCAATGGGGGAATCTCAACTGAACTTGAACTGTGGTTATGCAACAAGGTGGAGGAATCCAGCATAGGGGGAGGGTTTGGGGAGGGGTGGGGAGAATCCCAGTACCTATGAAACTGTGTCACATAATACAATGTAATTAATGAATTTAAAATAAAATTTAAAAAAAAAGAATTAGCTCTCACACCAATATTTGCGTCTAGAGCCTTTGCATTGAGGGCTATCTGAAAACGGCTGTGGCGCTGAAGTTGCCTGTGAATGTGGAGTTGGTGGCATGTGAAACCCGCATGTGGAGCATTCGTTTGTGTGGGATGCTCTACCATGTTCATGCCTAGATAATACACTCAAAGGGCACTAAGCATAGAGTGTGAAAACTGAGTTTCCTTGAGAGCTGCTTGGAAGCCTGATGGTGTGTGAAGTTAGTGAGCCAAATGGAGTTGTTCTCCCACAAGAACCACTCAGCTGATTCTTCTTCAATATGCCCTTCACCAACATGCAGTGTTTCCTTGATTGAATTAGGTCTCACACCAATATTTGCGTCTAGAGCCTTCGCATTGAGGGCTATTTGAAAACGGCTGTGGCGCTGGAGTTGTCTGTGAATGTGGAGTTGGTGGCATGTGAAACCCGCATGTGGAGCATTCGTTTGTGTGGGATGCTCCCCAAGCTTCATTTTAGTCCTAGGCTCTCAAAGGGCACCAAGCATAGAATGTGAAAACTGAGTTTCCTTGAGAGCTGCTTGGAAGCCTGATGGTGTGTGAAGTTAGTGAGCCAAATGGAGTTGTTCTCCCACAAGAAACACTCATCTGAGTCTTCTTCAATATGCCCTTCACCAACATGCAGTGTTTCCTTGATTGAATTAGCTCTCACACCAATATTTGTGTCTAGAGCCTTTGCATTGAGGGCTATCTGAAAACGGCTGTGGCGCTGAAGTTGCCTGTGAATGTGGAGTTGGTGGCATGTGAAACCCGCATGTGGAGCATTCGTTTGTGTGAGATGCTCACCAAGCTTCATTTCAGTCCTAGGCACTCGAAGGGCACTAAGCATAGAGTGTGAAAACTGAGTTTCCTTGAGAGCTGCTTGGAAGCCTGATGGTGTGTGAAGTTAGTGAGCCAAATGGAGTTGTTCTCCCACAAGAACCACTCGGCTGATTCTTCTTCAATATGCCCTTCACCAACATGCAGTGTTTCCTTGATTGAATTAGCTCTCACACCACTATTTGCGTCTAGAGCCTTTGCATTGAGGGCTATCTGAAAACGGCTGTGGCACTGAAGTTGCCTGTGAATGTGGAGTTGGTGGCATGTGAAACCCGCATGTGGAGCATTGGTTTGTGTGGGATGCTCACCAAGCTTCATTTCAGTCCTAGTCACTCAAAGGGCACTAAGCATAGAGTGTGAAAACTGAGTTTCCTTGAGAGCTGCTTGGAAGCCTGATGGTGTGTGAAGTTAGTGAGCCAAATGGAGTTGTTCTCGCACAAGAACCACTCGGCTGATTCTTCTTCAATATGCCCTTCACCAACATGCAGTGTTTCCTTGATTGAATTAGCTCTCACACCACTATTTGTGTCTAGAGCCTTTGCATTGAGGGCTATCTGAAAACAGCTGTGGCGCTGAAGTTGCCTGTGAATGTGGAGTTGGTGGCATGTGAAACCCGCATGTGCAGCATTGGTTTCTGTGGGATGCTCACCAAGATTCATTTCAGTCCTCTGCACTCAAAGGGCACCAAGCATAGAGTGTGAAAACTGAGTTTCCTTGAGAGCTGCTTGGAAGCCTGATGGTGTGTGAAGTTAGTGAGCCAAATGGAGTTGTTTTCCCACAAGAACCACTCGTCTGATTCTTCTTCAATATGCCCTTCACGAACATGCAGTGTTTCCTTCATTGAATTACCTCTCACACCAATATTTGTGTCTAGAGCCTTTGCATTGAGGGCTATCTGAAAACGGCTTTGGCGCTGAAGTTGCCTGTGAATGTGGAGTTGGTGGCATGTGAAACCCGCATGTGGAGCATTCGTTTGTGTGGGTTGCTCTACCAGGTTCATTCCTAGATAATGCACTCAAAGGGCACTAAGCATAGAGTGTGAAAAGTGAGTTTCCTTGAGAGCTGCTTGGAAGCCTGATGGTGTGTGAAGTTAGTGAGCCAAATGGAGTTGTTCTCCCACAAGAGCCACTCGGCTGATTCTTCTTCAATATGCCCTTCACCAACATGCAATGTTTCCTTGATTGAATTAGCTCTCACAGCACTATTTGCGTCTAGAGCCTTTGCATTGAGGGCTACCCGAAAACGGCTTAGGCGCTGAAGTTGTCTGTGAATGTGGAGTTGGTGGCATGTGAAACCCGCATGTGGAGCATTCGTTTGTGTTTGATTCTCATCAAGCTTCATTTCAGTCCTTGGCTCTCAAAGTGCATTTAGCATAGAGTGTGAAAACTGAGTTTCCTTGAGAGCTGCTTGGAAGCCTGATGGGGTGTGAGCTTAGTGAGCCAAATGGAGTTGTTCTCCCACAAGAACCACTCGGGTGACTTTTTTTCAATATGTCCTTCACCAACATGCAGTGTTTCATTGATTGAATTAGTTCTCACGCCAATATTTGCGTCTAGAGCCTTTGCATTGAGGGCTATTTGAAAACGGCTGTGGCGCTGAAGTTGCCTGTGAATGTGGAGTTGGTGGCATGTGAAACCCGCATGTGGAACATTCGTTTGTGTTTTATGCTAACCAAGCTTAACTTCAATCCTAGGCCCTCAATGGGCATTAAGCATAGAGTTTGAAAACTGAGTTTCCTTGAGAGCTACTTGGTACCCTGATGGTGTGTGAAGTTAGTGAGCCAAATGGAGTTGTTCTCCCACAAGAACCACTCGGCTGATTCTTCTTCAATATGCCCTTCACCAACATGCAGTGTTTCCTTGATTGAATTATCTCTCACACCAATGTTTGCGTCTAGAGCCTTTGCATTGAGGGCTGCCTGAAAACGGCTTTGGCGCTGAAGTTGTCTGTGAATGTGGAGTTGGTGGCATGTGAAACCCGCATGTGGAGCATTCGTTTGTGTGGGATGCTAACCAAGATTCATTTCAGGCTTCAGCACTCAAAGGGTATTAAGCATAGAGGGTTAAGCTAAATTCCGTGAGGGCTGCTTGGAAGCCTGATGGTGTGTGAAGTTAGTGAGCCAAATGGAGTTGTTCTCCCACAAGAACCACTCGGCTGATTCTTCTTCAATATGCCCTTCACCAACATGCAGTGCTTCCTTGATTGAATTAGCTCTCACACCAATATTTGTGTCTAGAGCCTTTGCATTGAGGGCTATCTGAAAACGGCTTTGGCGCTGAAGTTGTCTGTGAATGTGGAGTTGGTGGCATGTGAAACCCGCATGTGGAGCATTGGTTTTTTGGGATGCTCTACCAGGTTCATTCCTAGAAATGGCACTCAAAGGGCATTAAGCATAGAGTGTGAAAACTGAGTTTCCTTGAGAGCTGCTTGGAAGCATGATGGTGTGTGAAGTTAGTGAGCCAAATGGAGTTGTTCTCCCACAAGAACCACTCGGCTCATTCTTCTTCAATATGCCCTTCACCAACATGCAATGTTTCTTTGATTGAATTAGCTCTCACACCACTATTTGCGTCTAGAGCCTTTTCATTGAGGGCTATCTGAAAACGGCTTTGGCGCTGGAGTTGTCTGTGAATGTGGAGTTGGTGGCATGTGAAACCCGCATGTGGAATATTGCATTGTGTGAAATGGTCACCAAGCTTCATTTCAGTCCTAGTCACTCAAAGGGCATTAAGCATAGAGTGAAAAGTGAGTTTCCTTGAGAGCTGCTTGGAAGCCTGATGCTGTGTGAAGTTAGTGAGCCAAATGGAGTTGTTCTCCCACAAGAGCCACTCGGCTGATTCTTCTTCAATATGCCCTTCACCAACATGCAGTGTTTCCTTGATTGAATTAGCTCTCACACCAATATTTGCGTCTAGAGCCTTTGCATTGAGGGCTATCTGAAAACGGCTTTGGCGCTGAAGTTGTCTGTGAATGTGGAGTTGGTGGCATGTGAAACCCGCATGTGGAGCATTGGTTTATGTGGAAGGCTCACCAAGCTTCATTTCAGTCCTAGTCACTCAAAGGGCACTAAGCATAGAGTGTGAAAACTGAGTTTCCTTGAGAGCTGCATGGAAGCCTGATAGTGTGTGAAGTTAGTGAGCCAAACGGAGTTGTCCTCCCACAAGAACCACTCGGCTGATTCTTCTTCAATATGCCCTTCACCAACATGCAGTGTTTCCTTGATTGAATTAGCTCTCACACCAATATTTGCTTCTAGAGCCTTTGCATTGAGGGCTATCTGAAAACGGCTTTGGCGCTGAAGTTGCCTGTGAATGTGGAGTTGGTGGCATGTGAAACCCGCATGTGGAGCATTCGTTTGTGTGGGATGCTCTAAGAGGTTCATTCCTAGATAATGCACTCAAAGGGCACTAAGCATAGAGTGTGAAAACTGAGTTTCCTTGAGAGCTGCTTGGAAGCCTGATGGTGTGTGACTTTAGTGAGCCAAATGGAGTTGTTCTCCCACAAGAACCACTCGGCTGATTCTTCTTCCATATGCCCTTCAGCAACATGCCTTGTTGCCTGTGTAATCATTGACAAGAGCCACCTCAACCCCTGTCCTAGCTTTCATGCCCTCCCGTTGGTGTGGTAACCCAAGAGAGAGGAGCTCACTTTTTCCCTCCCAGGCCACTCCCCCTCCTGAATTATGTAGTGTCCAGGTGTTTCTGTGGTTTCACTTTATAGAACTAGCCCACAGTGCCAGCTTCTGCCAGCTGATACTTCGGCCAAGCCCCAATAACCCTCACCCACTCTAATTGTAGATTGCACCAGTCGAAACACCTGGCCCAGCCTTGGTCTTCCCTGATCCAGTCCACATTAGGTGCACAGGTGCAGTAGCCCTGCATGGTCTGGTCTGACCCCATCCCTGCTCATGCTCTCCAGTGGACGTAGCTGTTCAGCAAGGGGACCGCCCATTGTTCCCTTGCAGTTCAGCCCCCTCCCTTCCTGGCTCTCACATGTGCTGGTTGGGTGCTGCAGTCATGTCTGACACAGGCAACCTCACCTTGGCATTCTGCACCGTGAACAGTTTTTGTCGCGACCAAACCTGGCTCCACTCACACTCTGTTGCAGTGTTCAGATTTGCCAGTGGGTGACATGAACTAATTCAGTCTGGTCCACTCCCGACCCTTGCCAAATGTATGACAGTGGGACACTTTCCATGACCTCTTGGCTGTATCCTTCCATGCTTCTTGTGCTTACCCACAGGGTCTGTGTCCTGCAAGAGGAGTTGCCCAGGCTCCTCCATCAGAACGCCTCCAAGTGCCAGATTTCACACATACCAGTGAGTCCATTAGCCAGCAGTACTCAGCTCACCCCCTGTCCTAGCAGGAACAGTGGCCTCTTCTAACTGGCCTTCAACCCATTCTGGCTCTTGCTTATGGATGCTTCAGCCCAGCCACAGTGCATCCATACCCACATATAGTTCATATATGGCTCAGTTGGGGTTGAGACCTAGCCTAGTCCTTCCCACATCTACCCTGGTCCTCCAGAACACTAGAAGGTGTTGCAGTCTGGCCTGGCCTGGTGTGTTGTGTCCCAGTCAACACTTATGCCAAGGGAGACTACAACTGTATCCTGACCAGAATGCAGCCCCATTCCAGCTCGTGTGCTCCTTTGGTGGGAGCCTCCACCCAGCTAGGGTGTCCCCTTAGTCCCCCGACTGGGCCTGCTCCCAGCCATAGATCACACACATGCCAGTGGTTGCTCTGACTCAGCTTGACACAACATGTCACTTGTCGCGACCCCTGTCCTAGACATTGTAGCTCAGCATCCGTGGCTCATGCAGACCAGTTGGTGCAAAAACCTAGCTGGGCCTGTCCTGTGGTCCATCCTGGTTTCCAATCTTATTTCTGGGCTAGGGTTTGCTCAGTGCTGCCTGGTGTACCTGTTCCATCGCCTTTTCATACACTGACAAGCCGTTGGTGCAACTTTGCCCAGCCTGTCTGCCCCCCAGGTCCAGACCACCTGTTCACCAGTGGGAGCTATAACCACCAGGGGACCTTCCCGGGTTTCTGTCCCTGAGTCCTCCCCAGATCCAGTTCTCCTAGATGCCTTCGGGCTTTAGGCCAGTGCCTGGCGCAGTCAGGCCCTCCCATTGGCCCTGTCTGAGCTGGTAAAGGTTGCAGTCTGGTCCAGCCCACACCCCACACCCCACTCAGGATGCACACTCAGATGCCACTGCTCCTTTTATGAGCATTCCCCTTCAAACCTTCAGGTCTCAGTCCCACTCTTATGCTAAAGTTACATGTTCCTATCACTGGCAATCACCAGGAATACATATTTCACCTATACTAAAGCTGGTCTAATTGATGAGTGTCCTTAAGCAGCTGTTACAAATCATAAAAACCCCAGAGCTCGCCGCTGGGTGGCCAGCAGGCAGAGCCTGGCATCAATTGGTGCACTGGCCGCCCAAAACCAAGGCCTCAGCCACCGCCATGCAGGGTGATTTTGGCTTGAGTCCCTAGACGGATTCCACCTAGCAGGGACACCTCCCGCAGCTGACACCCTGCAGAGTGGTCCAGACCACCCCCAGTCCCAAGATTGGAATCCACCCTGATTTGTCCTGCCGCCATCTTGTGGCCAACATGTCTTCTTGACAGAGAAGAATAACACCCAACAAAACCTAAAGCAAGTGTGAGGAGCATCCCAGTAAATTAACAGAAGACTAAGTCAATGACTAATCCATTGTTAAAATGACAAGAGCAAATTACCATCCATTCATATTAACCCTGAAACTAACTGCTTAAACTCATCAAGCAAATGTTATAGATAACTAGACTGGATTATGAAAACAAAACCCATCTATTTGTTTCCTATAGAAAGCGTATCTCACCAACAAAGATCCGTGGAAAGTATATCTCATGAATTCTGATTTTTCTTAAGTTTCATCTTTTCAAAACACTTCTTTTTCCTCATTAAATTCTTTCATACCTCATAGATCATACAGTAGCATCTTTTCTTCAAGAAGGTTCTTGATTTTCATTTCATCATTGACACATTAGTCATTCAGTAGCATGTTATTTAACTTCATGGTGTTGTAAATATCTCTTTTTCTTCCAGTTCTTGATTTTATATTGTGCCTTTTCATTTAAGAGGAATGTATATTAACTGCGTAATGAAGACTACCATGTCCAAATATGAGAATACATTGCAGCATGCAGCATTCATTTCTACTTCCAGATCAAAGGTGAACTCCCAATGAAACTAACTATACCTTGACAATAGGATGCTGGACTCTCCATCATTGTTCATACCTGCAATGATAGATACATGACTATTTATAAAAAACTATACTATAGTAAGAATGTAGGGGAACTCAGTTGTGGGGGTGGAAAATTATGGAGGGGTTTAGAGAAATCCCAGGGCCTATAGAATTATATAATAAATCATAATAATAAATACATCAGAAGAGAAAAACATAAAGATCTAAAACAAAAAGTTTTAAACATTAAGTCCCCCTATAACTTCAGGCTCTACAACCTCATAAACAACTGAACAATAATTAAAAGTATATCTTAATGATGTTAGTAAAATCATTTTTTATTTCCTCTAGTGAAAAATTACGGAAGCAGGTAAAACAATTCCAACTCTTAAACCACATTCAGAGCTTCTTTAATTAGCTGGCGTGTGATGGTGCAAAACAACTTGGGACTAAACAATGAGGATGTGTTAGTTCGAAATGCCCCTTGAGTGCTTACAAACTGTGGCCTTTGATCAGAGGTTCACACTTTCAGGTCTCAGTTATGGCCATGTAATATAATAACACTTTATAGACAAAAGACATAATATGTACTTGGGAGCCTCTTTGACTGAGAGATATTGGAGGAATGCAAAATTAGTAGTTTCATCTCTGGTCACAGGCTTGGTGGCTCCACAGTTGTCCCACCATGCTCTAGTCACAGGCTGGGTGGCTCCATAGTTGTCACACCTTGCCTGGTCACAGGCTCGTTGCAGCTGTTCTCACCATCTGTAATGGTCACATTCTGGTCTTGCAGCAGTCCCTACATCCATCACATCTTTTGGACTGGGCATTTCCTTGACAGATACCTCTTACCAGGCACAGGAAGATGTGAAAATTAAAGTTAATATTATGGCAGCAACCCCAATACAGCATTCCATGAAAATGAGTTGCCTTCATTGACTGAGGCTGTCATCAAATTATTTTGTATATCAGTGTCTTGAAAACTCAAAATGTTGTGGGGGAGGAATGCTTCAGTAGAATATACATATAAAACTAGGCATTGTGGCTTGATTCTCTATGGACAAAATTTTTACTTCCTTCAGAATCACTACTGGAAATAATAGGAGAGTCCTGCAATGACTCTTAAGAAAGACAAGGCTGGGCTCGGCAGCGTGGCCTAGTGGCTAACGTCCTCGCCTTGATCCCATATGGCTGCTGGTTCTAATCCCGGCAGCTCCACTTCCTCTCTATCTCTCCTCCTCTCAGTACATCTGACTTTGTAATAAAAATAAAATAAATCTTTAAAAAAAAAAAAAAAAGAAAGACAAGGCTTTGGAATGAAAGTGTTGCTATTTAGATGACCTTTAAAATAAATTCAAATCTTATGACTATGTTTCAAAGCATGCTCACTGGATTATGCTGCACAGATGTTTAGTTTTTGAGACAGATGCCCACATTGATCATGGTCAATCATATTAAGTCTGCAATTTGTCTCAAGCACTAAATTCTGGTCTTAAAGATATTGTACTACTGTGGTGTCTGAAATGAAATATACCTTTAAGCCTTGCAGAATATAAAAGTTTTGTTTAGTGTGTAACCATGTGCCATTTCACATGTATTCCATGTTTATTTTTACGGAAGATATTATTATTGATATTGATCAGCTAAGACAGACAACAGTGACAGGACCATCTATGGTCTTGGCAAAGTTACCAGTTTAGGTGAGGCTCTTGGCTGGCTGAGAGCCTCTGGCCTCTCTAATGCTACTGTCTCTTTCAGGGCATGCTGACCTTGGTAACTTTTACTTTATCTGAGGAGATAATTCTTGCTTTTAGGATTAACAGATTGCTACCAGTGACCACCCCGCTGTTGTGCTCGTAGCATGATGTTCAGCCTGATCTTGTGCACATAGCATGATTTTTAGTATGTTCACCTTAACTACAACTTTGTTATTCATTTCTCTTGTCACACATTCAAGCAAGATAGCTGCTGCCTTGCTTTATAATAAATTCATTTTCCCCGAAAGGTTGAAGACTCTGCATTCTGATTTACAACACTTTGCAAGTGTGTGGCTTGACTGGCAGAGGAAGACCAAGAGGTTACTGGAGGAAAAAGGAGACTCTTGAGACTCTATTTGGAATTCTCGATGTAAATGACTCTTGGCAAATCACGGGAAACTCATCTTCAGTCAGAGAACAGACAAAGATTTTTATAGGGGATTTTGAGGGGTTCAGAATAAAAATCTCTGTAAGTACATATGAGAAGATTTTTTTCGCTTGTAAGTAAGCACTGTCCATGGTTCCATCTAACTGACAAATGTGTGTTAAACTCTAAGGTGCAGCAGAAAAATTGCTGGCTTTAAGAACTCAATAACAGGGAGAAATACCAGTTTGGACACTCTCTTCATTGTTTTTTTCCTCTTTCTCTGGAGCCCCAATTGATCAGTCCTTCAACAAGAGTATAATGAGGCCAGACCTTTCAGCAGTTCCCATGGCATCCAGAAGTCTTGGACATCAGGGGCACTTTGAGTCCTCCCAGACTGACTAGATTCTGTCTTCTTTTCAAGTTTTTACCAGCAACAAGTCATCAAAGTAGTTTGCCAGAAGTCACTCTTCAGTCTCCACACATGAAAGAACTGACAGTTGCAGCTTCAGGAAGCTTCAGGCATTGTGCCTGGCATTTCAGATACTGCTTGGACTATCTACATCCCGCAGCTGACTGAGCTGCAGTGCGCATGCTCATCCAGTTAAAGCTCCTGCTAGTACACAGCCTGAGAAGCTAAAGTCATGGCCTTCCTGGCACCATGTGGAAGAGGCAGAAGGAATTCCTGGCTCCTGCCTGGCTTGATCTACTTCCAGCTCTTTCATGGAATTGGGAAATGAATTAGCAAGTGGATGATTTCTCTATTTTTGCATGTTCCTCTCACTTAAAAAGCTTCAGCTTGGCCAAGTGACTTGGTACAGCAAACTAATCCTCAGTCCATGGCCTTGGCATCTAATATAGGCACTGTTTAAACCCAAACTATTGCTTCAGAACCATCCCTCTACTTATAGCCAAGAAAGGCAATGGAGGATACCCAGAAACTTGGGCTCCTGTACCCATTGGGGAGACCTGGAAGAAACTTCTGTCTCCTAACTTTGAACTGGCCAGGCTCTTGCCATTGTGGTCATTTGTAAGCACAGGAGAATTATCTCTGCCTTTGTCTCTTCATCCCTTTCTGTCTATACAACTCTGTAATGTTGACATTCAACCAAAATAAACACATCCTTAAAAAACAATCAATCTTTGGGGCTGGCACTGTGGGTTTGTGGACTTACCCATTGCCTAGCAATGCCCACATTCCATATAGGTGCCAGTTAAAGTCCTGGCTGTTCCACTAGAATCCAGGCACTTTTAGACTGGATGTGGGCATTTCACATGGGATCTTAAACACTGCACAAAACATCCACCATCAAGCTTACAGTTGGAATGTCGCCAGGGAATTAACTCAAAGAATCAAAATTACTCTTCTAAGGAAATAAGAAGAATGGCAAGTTTTGGGCCTGGCCACAATGGCTCAATAGATTATTTGTAGGATCCTAAAACCATTATATATTTAATGAAGTAAGGTTAATGAAGCATAGTTAAAACTGATCTAACTTGTTAGAAAGGCTCTAAAAGTTCACTGGCTTCTACCATGCAGATATTTCTGGGCTCCTGGCTGACCCTAGTTAGTGGTCTTGGGGAGCTGAAGAAGCTGTGCTTGCTGGGAATGCACTGCAGAGCCTCTTCCCAGAGTGCACGCTGGCCGACTGGGCCTGTGAAGAGTTTAGGTTCCGGTGTGGTCCACGCATTGCGGGTTTTGTCTTTGGAGGTAACAGAAGAAAGGAAGAATTGTGTTGTCTGAGCTGTCACTCTCATTCCGTCATCCTAGGACAGGAGAGCAACCTGGTCCCTCCTGAGTCCCTTAGAAGCTAATGGGGTGTCCACAACCCATGGGAGCATTCTCTCCTCCATTGCCAGCTGCACAACCCACCAAGTTGGAGGGTATGCACAGCAGGGAGCATTAGTAGTAACATGTGTGGGCTCTTTCCTTAGCTGAGTGTAGACATAATAACTGGACATTGGCTGCAGAGAAGTTTGTGAATAAATGAAGGTGAAAAGAAGGAAAGGAAAACAGATGAGGTGCCTCAGGAGGATGGGCTTCAGGAAATGTCTTGAGTGTCATTGGCTTTGACAAGTTCCCTGACACCTCATGCATTTCTCAACTGAGCAGAGGTTTCTCTGCAGAAATCTTCGCAACTGGTGGTCTCTAATTAGGAAATAGCTGGGTAGTTCCTGTGCTGCTCACTTGAAAGTGTGATTGGGCTGGCCATCTGATTATGGATAAACACTGGCCTTCCTGAGAGAGCAAGTTTGGCAAGGTTCCCTTCTCACTGAGTGGTCTGGTCTCTCAGAACTTAAACACTATTAAATTGTGCTTACCATTACTCACAGTATGCACAAACATGTGGATCAGTGAGATGGTGGCCTGGGGGAATGGCCTCATAAGCCTTACCTCTGGATCTGACATGTATTTGAGTGGGCTTGAATAGCCTTGGGGAGTTTGATACCACTAAGGGTACAGCGCCTAGTTGGAGCAGTCTGAGCCTCTGCTTGCAGTGCTGGTAGCTGGTATCCCATACAAAGCACAGGTGCATGGTCCAGCTACTTCCCTTCTGATCCAGTTCCCTTCTGTCTCCTGCCTTTAGATAATCCCAGCTGCAGCCAGTGCAGTCATCTTGAGAGTAAATAAGCAGATGAGAGAAATTCTCTCTCTCTCTCTCTCTCTCTCTCTCTCTCTCTCTCTCTCTCTCTCTCCTCTCTCTCTCTCTCTCTCTCTCTCTCTCTCTCTCTCTCTCTCTCTCTCTCTCTCTCTCTCTCTCTCTCTCTCTCTCTCTCTCTCTTTATCTTCCTTTCAAATACATGCATCTGGGGTTTTTTTCTTTATAAAAGATGAAAAGGAGACTAATGTGATCATGAAGGTGGAAACTGATGATGCATCTGTGCCTGGTATTGCTGAGTGGTCAGCAATCAGTGCTGCTGGAGAGCCCTGCAGCAGGTGTCCTGTCACAGCCCCAGAAGGGACCATGACCCTGGCCTGTAATTTGGCTTCTGGCTGCCAGATGGACATGTGTCACTCTATGATTGTGGTACTGTGGCATGGCAGTCATTGTGGCATACTTATTCTGCCTTGTAGCCTCACCTAACCAGAGCACATGTGAGGATTCTAATCCACTTACCTGCTCCCTAACATGCAGAGATGCGAATCAGCTTACCTGCCTAATCTGCCTAGCAAAGGATTGGCACCAGCTGCATGCCTTGCCTGAGCTCCTGCACTTGAACATGGCCATGATAGGCAGGGAAGAGAGACAGCTGTGCAGTGCTACTGCATGGTATCTTGGAGAAATTGGCAGGCTAGGCAGAGTAAAGCCTTGTGGAAGCTGCCAGCCCCTGCTCTGTTCCCAGGTGCCAACAAGTAGGGAGCTGCACAGCTTTTCTTATTAGTTGGAATTGTCCAAGTGGAGGCATCCATGAGAGCTTTGGGGACAGGAGACTTTTGCCTCCTTGTTCTTGCACTGTTGGGTTCACAGGAGTTGGCTCTATTGTATACAAGCGTACTCAGTTGGCTGTCAAGATCCTGGCTGCCCTATACTCCTGTTTGGGCTCCACAAACTCCTGCCTGTCCTTGTCTTTTCAGGATTTGGGTGCATTGCTCCTTTCAAAATCTAACTCAAGTCACTGTACTCAACTGTGAGAGATTTGTTATCCTTCTGCCTACATCTTGGGAAAGAAACGTTGGCACCCTCTCCCTAAAGTTAATAATGCCTTCTTTGGCCTGCTGACACTCACTCAGAAAACAGTAATGATCTGAGGGGGTCAGTGCATTGGCTAAACTGGCTAATCCTCTGCCTTCAAGTACTGACAAATCATATGGGCACTGTTTACGTGCCTGTTGCTGCACCATCCATGGATCACATTATGACTGGGACTGGGGACTGGCTGTGCTGTGCTGGGCTGGGCTGGGCTACAACACCCACCAGCATGAGCTAGGACTTGGGGAAGGTCAGGCAGAGGCAGGTTGCAGTATCTGTCGGCAAATGCTGGGGTGAGGTGGGCTGTGCCACACTGAGCCTCAACATTCATCAGCACATGTGAAAGCTGAGATTAGGGGAAAGCCCAGTTGAGGGGCTTCAATGGCTCCCTTGCTGGGCCACCGTTCCTGCTGGTGGCATGAGACCTGGGACTTGAGGCAGACCAGGTGGGGCAGGGTTATAAAATCCCATTGGCCTGCATGTGAGCTAGGTTAGTAAGTGAGTGAAACTGAGCTAAGTGACTATACTCACTGGTACAGAAATGAACCAGAGTAAGTGCTGGCTAGTCAGGTTCTGTCACAGCTTCAGCCACAAATGCTGGGACTGGAGGCATGTCCTATCAGGCTGGACTGCAGTGCCACCTGGAAAGTGCAAATTACGGGCCTGAGAGTGGGCCTAGCAAGGAAACTGTGAGCACTCCTCTGATATGCTGTGGCTCCCCCCAGTGAGCATGAGAACTAGGACTCATGGTGGGCTGGCTCAAGAGGTGGTGGTGCCTGATGCTGTGAGTATGGGCTAAGTAGCACAGTCATTCAGGCTGAGCTAGGCCAATCCAGTTCCATGCTAATGGCCTGAGAAAAGAGAAGATGTTCCAAGCATTTGAGTTCCTGCTTTCCATGTAGGAAACATTTGCTGGCTCCAGCCTGGTTCAGCCCTGCCCCCTGCAGCCATTTGGGGAGTGAATCAGTGGACAGAAGATCTTTCCCCCTCTACCTCTGACTTCCAAATAAAGAAATGTTATGTATAAGTGGCTATTGTTTTGCAGCATTCATTGAAGTCAGGGGTTCTGATGCTTGCAGCTTGATTATCTTTATTTAGAATTTCTTTGGCCATTCTGGGTCTTTGGGATTTTATATAAATTCTAGAATTTCCTAATTTTGTAAAGAATATCACTGGTACTTTGTTGGATTGAATCTGTAGATTTCTTTAGGTAGTATAGACATTTAATTATACTGTTTCTTTAATTGACAAGCAATTATAACTTTCAAGTTTTTGTGTTACTGCCTAATTCTTTCAGTGTTTGATCATTTTCACTATGTAGACTTTTCACTTCTTTGGTTAAATTTGGTGCTAATTATTTGTTTTCTGGTCATTTTGAATAGAATTTCTTTCTTAACTTCCCTTTCACTGCGTTCATCATCAGTGCATTTCAAGTCTCCCGGTCTTGTATGTTTATTTCGTAACCTGAATCCTTGCTGAATTGGCCCATTGCTTCAGACAATGTTTTTTTTTATTAGTTATTTTGCATTATGTGACAGTTTCATAGTCTCTGGGAATCCCCCCATCCCTCCCCCTCCCCTCCCCCCTGGTGGATTCCTCCACATTGATGCAGTATCACAGCTCAAATTCAATCAAGATTCTTTCCTTGCAAGCATATACCAAGCATAGAGTCCAGCTACTTATTGTCCAGATGGGTTGAACAGTTTCTTGGGCAGACCTTTTCTGGTCTGAAGTTAGAGCTGGTAGAATATCATCCCAGTAAATTAAGAGTCCCAATATAACATCAACAGCAATTTGCAACGTTATGCAATTGACATGGTTTTGAGTAACCAGTATGTTAAAAAAAAAAAAAAAGTCCTAACCACAACCTATGATTAGCTCATTGACATTTCAATTTTAGTTCATATACAGGACCGGCTGCTATATACCTTAAAATGGCTATAAGGTACCATTCAGCTGTTTTGCGTCTATTTCATTTTAGTATTTAGCCATTTGTTGTGTTAAAGTAAAATTTTGCTGATCTTGGAAGATTTTAGGATAATCTAGACTGGCTTGTAACTCTAACAAGACATTTGTCGACATTTAAGGTGCAGAACATTTTTTGGGGGGTGCAGGAAAATCCTCAACACCATGGTGAGGAGTAACTAATCTTTGTGTCCCACCCAGCGAGGCATGAGCCAATCCATGCCAGCTCTTTCCTGTCAGATTTCAAGTTCTACTTTCTGTTGTTAGTTTATTTTAGGGTTTTTTTTTTTTTTAGTTTGTATGATTGTTTGCTGTGAGGGGTTTTCGAAGCGATCCCGATGGTCATTGTAGGGGGGAGTCCAGAGTGGAGCCAGGCTCGAACCAGAGAAAGCTCTCCTCCCTGGTCCCGAAGGACATTTATTGTTCTTCTGAAGACAATGTTTTGCTGGAGGTTTGGGATGGTGCGTATATAGCATCATATCAACCACACACAGGGCTATCTCGACTTCCTCCTTTCTTGTTTTGATTCCCTCCATTGCTTTCTCCTCCCTGTCTGCTCTTGCTAATGCTGCCTGTGCCGGACTGAACAAAGTGCTGAGACTGGACAACCTTTCAGCTTTGCTCGGTTCAGCATTATACCAGCTGTTAGTTTGTCAGAAATAACCTTTTATAATTCTGTGAGATGTTGATTCTGTATCAATTTTGTAGCATTTTTATCCATGAAGGGTTGTTGAATCTGTTTTCTTTTTATTTCTCTGTTTATTGGAATGGCAGGTTTTCAGAGGGAAGGAGAGACAGAGAGAAAGATCTTCACTCCCCAAGTACCCACAATGGCCAGAGCTGAGCTGATCTGAATCCAGGAACTTCTCCAGGGCTCCCACACAGCTATAGGGCCCCTTGGCTTTGGACCATCCTCCACTGGTTTCTCAAGCCACAGACAGGGAGCTGGAAGGGAAGTGATGGAGCTGGGGATGAATCAGTACCCATATGAGATCCCAGGGGTGCAAGGCAAGGACTTTAGCCACTAGGCTACTGCATCAAGCCCAAGTGGTTGTTGAGTCTTATCCAGTGTTCTCTTTAATCTATTGGGATGACCAAACTCTGTTGATATAATTTATGAAATTTGTTGATTTGCAAATGCTACTCAGTCATCTTTGTATTCTCTGCTTTTGATGTGGTTTTGGATTCAATTCAATTTTGTTTATAATCATTTCATCTATGCTCATCAAATATCTAGGCATGTAGTTTTCTTTTTATGTTGCCTTTAATTTGGATGTCAGTGTGATGTTTGCCCCATAAAGAGTTTCACACAGTTCCTACCTGCTCAATATTTTATTTTTTTTAAAGATTTATTTTATTTTTATTACAAAGTCAGATATACTGAGAGGAGGAGAGACAGAGAGGAAGTGGAGCTGCCGGGATTAGAACCAGCGGTCATATGGGATCAAGGCGAGGACCTTAGCCACTAGGCCACACTGCCGAGCCCCGTGCTCAATATTTTAGAAGAGTTTTAAAAATATTGGAGTAGTCTAATATTTTGCATTTTTTTAAAATGAAGTACTGTTTAAAATATATTTATTTGTATTTGAAAGGCAGAGTTTGAGAGAGAAAGAGAGATGGAGACACAGAGATGTCTTCCACTTGTTGGCTCACTCTCCGAATCACTATAAGGGTTGGAGCTCAACTAACCCAAAGTCAGGAGCTTCTTCCAGCTCTCCCATGTGGTT
The DNA here is from genome assembly GCF_030435755.1 of Ochotona princeps. NCBI lineage: Eukaryota > Metazoa > Chordata > Mammalia > Lagomorpha > Ochotonidae > Ochotona > Ochotona princeps. The sequence goes on along the minus strand of NW_026700838.1, from coordinate 192,397 downwards.
TCAGGGATGTAAGAACTTAAGACTTCCTTAGCTGCCTTCCCAGGATGTAAGCAGGGAGCTGGATTGGATATGGAGAAGCCAGAATTCGAACCGGCACCTGTATCAGTGTTCTATTCCTTGTATTATTGACTTCTAATTTTGTTTGTCTGTGGTCAGAGAAGATACATGATAGAATTTCATACTTTTAGATTTATTGAGACTTGAGGTATGGCTTAGTATATGGTTTCTCTTAGAAAATGTTCCACAGCCTGGTGCCATGTCATAGCAGAGTAAACCTCCACCTTGGGCATCCTGCCGTATGGGCATCGGTTCAATAGCAGGCAGCTCCACCTGAAATCCAGCATCCTCCCAATGGTCTGGAAAGGCAACAGAGGACAGTCTAAATCCTTGGACCCCTGTAGCCATGTGGGAAACCCAGAAGTTCATGGCCCCAGCTTCTCACTGGACTGGCTCCACTTTGAGGAGTGAACCAGTGGTTGAAAGATTTCTCTCTTTCAAATCCTGCCTTTCAAATAAAAATGAAAAACAAATTTTTCTTTAAAAAGTTTCATATGCTTATGAGGAGAATGTATACACTGTGGCTGCTGGTGCAGTGCTCTGTAGAAGCCTGTGAGGTCCATTTGCTCAGGGTTTCAACCCTAGTGTATCTCTAGGGTTTGACTGACTTGCCTTTGAACTAGGGGAGCTGTTGGAATGGCCAAGTACTATTGTATGGGTTGTGTTTTCATATTTCATTTTACTTATTTTTGTTTTTCAGAGATTTATCTATTTATATAGGGAAAACAGATTTACAGAAAGGAAAGACAGAAAAAAAGATCTTTCATTTGCTGGTCCCATAGTGGCCACATGGCTGGAGCTGTGCTTATCTGAAGTAAGGAACCAGGAGCTTCTTCTGGGTCTCCCACAAAGGTGCAGCGTCCCAAGAATTTTGTCCATCCTCAACTGCTTTCCCAGGACACAAGTATGCAGCTGGATGGGAAGTGGAACAGCTGGGGAATGAACTGGCACCCATATGGGACTCTGGCAGTTGTAGGTGAGGGTTTTAGCCAACACACCAGGTCCTTTTTATTTCTGAAAGTATTTGTTGTATATGACTGGGTAGCCTTACGTTGGATGCATACATGTTTATGAGTATTATATCTTTTTGCTGTTCAAAATCTCTTAGCAAAAATGCAATGTTATTTTTGGTGATTTTAATGGCTTTTTATTTAAAACCTGTTTTATCAGATAACAGAATAGTCACACATTTTAACACTTGGCTTCTGTAGGCCAGATATGTCTTTTTTCTAGCCCTTGCCTTTAGTCTACATGCATTTTCTTTTGTTAGGTTTAGGGTAGGGCTTTGGTTTTATCTATTCAGCCAAACTAAGTTTTTGAATTTAATTCATTTATATCAGTATTATTGATTGAGAACTACCCCAGCCATGTTGTCAATCAGATGTTGGTTTTACCTGTTATGAATGAGCTCAGTTGTTTTTGTGAGGTTTACTCTCAATGCAGGATTCATTATAGAATTTCTTGCAAGGCTGGTCATGAGCTTGTCTTATATAGAAAACACCTTATTTTTTCCTCATTATTATTCTTAAAAATAAATATTTATTTTATTTTTACTTGAAAGGCAAAGTTACAGAGAGGAAAGACAAAGAAAGAAATCTTTCATCTGAGAATCACTCCACAAAGGCCTTAAAAAGTAGAGTCACGCAGTCCAAAACCAAGTGCCAAGAACGGGAGTGGGCCGTGTTGGCCTAGGCTCCAGTGGCACGTTGAAGAACTGGGACTGGGAGCAGACCTGGTGGAGGATTTTTGGTGGCACCCTTGCTAGGCCGCAGCACCTGCCAGCACTCGTTCAGCTGGGACTGGAGGTGAAACCAGGCAAGGTTCGGCTGCAGGACCCACTAGAACACATGAGCATCAGGGCTTCAGGCAGGCTGGCCAGGGTTAGGCTACAACACTTGGCAGATAATGTGAGAACTACCTCTGGGGGCAAGATCAGACAGGACTCCTCAAGGGATTTCCCTGAGTAGGCTGTAGTATTTGCCACTAAGAGCTGGGCTTGGGGGCAGACCAGGCAGGCCAGGTTGTAGCACCCACTGGTGAACATGTATGCCTGTCAAGGGATGGCCTTGTTAGAGGTCCTCAGGAGGCTTCCCAATTATTACACAGCACCAGCTGGAACAAGTAAGAGCTTGGACAAGGGGCAGGTTGCACAAAGCCATAATGTTTGCTGGTACACACAGAAACCAAGAAATGGGACTTATCAGTGTGGGCTGGACTGCAGCCCTGACTGGCATGTGTGGGGGCCAGATCTGGACATGGGCCTGGTTGGGAGTTCTGAGAGTCACCCTAACCAAGGTGCAGCACCCACCAGCAAGCATGAGCTGGGACTGGGTATGGCCAGGACAGGTTAGGCTGCAACTCCCTTTTGGCAAGCATGAGTGCTGGATCAGGAATCAGGTGTGGAAGGGGGCCTCCCAGACGTGCTCAGCTAGGCTGCAGCACCTGCTGGTATAATAGAGTGCTGGGTCTGGGCGTGGGCCTAGCTGGGCTTCTTGTGGGTCATCCCAACCAGGTCATAGTATCTGCTGGCACACACAAGGGCTGCATCTGGAGATCAATCCCTTTGGGGCTCTTATGAGTTGGGCTGACGGGCCCACTGCATTCATTCCCAACCTCAGATGCTGTCACATGGACACCTGTTCTGGTCATGGAGCCACTCCCATGGCTGACTGTGTAAACAGAGACAGCACGCTAGGATGCCCCTGAAAGACAGGACAGCCAGAAGAACTTGAATGCCTCACTCAAAAATAATGGAGGAGAAGGTTGAATTCTGCTATAAGCCAAATTCTCCACCCAGCAGTAAGACTATGGACATAACAAAACATAGACAGCTGGCAAGGATGGGAAGTGGCAGCTAGTGCCATGAAGTCAATGCAATCTCAGAACAGTTCAGACTACTGAGGGAACACCCTTGGACCATCCATGTACCCACCAAAGTCCCTGGGACAGTCAGGGGACCATCTCTGTGCCCTGGTGCTGATGTGACCCAGCACCGAGGAGCAGTGCAGCACCTCCCCTGTGCTCACAGGAGGGAGGGCAGAGTTGTCTTCTCACTCACCTTTCTCCCATCTCTTCCCATCCTGCATGGGTCTGTAATCCTAGGTAAGAAACATTTGAAAGTAAATCTAAGCTTGTAAAAGAAAAATGTGGTATTCTCACTGCTTTTAGGATTCTGTGTCATCAGCTTTTGATAGTTTGACCACAATATGCCTTGGAAAGACCTTTTTTTGTTGAGTCTGCTTGTTCCTCTTTAAGCATCCTGCTTCTGGATGTCCGTGTCTCTCTTGAAATCTGAGAAGTGTGTAACTGTCCTTTCATTTAGCAGATTCGCATCTTTTTTCCTGCTCTTCTTATTCAGGAATATCTATTTAGTCATTGGTACATAATTTATACCGAACGTCATAAAGCTTTATTGATTATTTTTAATTAACTTCTGTATATTTTTGCCAAGGTTATTTGAACATTTTGCCCAGATCAGAAATTCTCTGCCTCACTTGGTCTGTTCTGGTGTTAAAGCTCTGAGTCATCTTTATTTCACTGATTAAAAATTTCATCAACAACATTTCTATTTGATTCTTCTTAATGCCTTTTCTTTGCTTGTAAGTGTTATCATTCATCTCACTCATTGGTTTGCTCATGTTTTATGTTTGTCTGTGTGCAATGTCTTGGACTGCATTGAGTTTCCTTACAACCACCATCTTGAATTCTATTTCTGGCCTGCTGTAGTTTCCCACAGACCAGGGTCTAAATCTCAGGAATGACTGTTGCTTTGGAAACTTCCTGCTGGCTTGCTTCTTCACGTCCTTCGGGGTTCTACAGTGGCATGTGGACATCTAGTGTAAGAATCCCTTCTTGTTCATGGAGCAGTTGCTCCTGGAAGAGAGTTTCTGGCTTAGCTGAAGTGCGGAGCAGCTCCTGGTTGTTGCTTTGGATTTGGTTGTCTGTGAGCCCAGAAGTGCATCTCTGAGTGACTGGTTTCTTTTAACCAATGTCATTGAGTCTACACGTGACAAACTGGCCTAGTGTGCTGAAGTTCATGGTGTAAGTTTCACTTTGAAAGGTTGATGCTTTGGTTTCTCAGGCTAAGTGTCTGCCTGTAACGCAGACTTCCCATATGAGCATGGGTTCTCAGGTGAGCAGTTCCACCTGCTCCATTTCAGATCGAGTTCCCTGCTAATGGCTTAAAAGCAGCAAAGAATGGCCCGAGGCCATGGGGGTCCTGCTCACATGTGAGAGAGCCAAAGGAAGCTCCTGGCTTTCAGCAGCAGCCCAGCCTAGGTCTGGCCATTGTAGTCATTTGTGGAGTAAACCAGTACTGAGCTCTCTATGAATGTATCTGTCAACTTATCTGTTTCTCCGTTTCTCCCTGTAACTCTGACATTCCAATGAAAAAAGTCAATCACTATAAAAGAAGGTAGACTTTGAGATAATATGGCTCCCTAAGATGTCTCTCAAATCCAGAGTTTGACATGAGTCAGTACAGATCACAGTGGCCAGGGCTCTGATCTGAGGGGATGTCCTTCAGTCCCACTGGCAAACCTGTGTGATGCTGCAACTTGTCTTGGGAATTGCTGGGACTCCAGACTGTGTGATGTGTTTGCGCCCTTTCTCAAGTCTTGCTATGTGAGCAGCTGGGGCTGCAGGTTAGGTCTGGGGCCAGGGAATGGGAACACATCCTGCTCCAGTCCTGCAGGCTGGCTGGGTGGGGCACAAGAGCTTTGGCTCTGGCAGGAGATAAAACTGCCTGTTTGCAGTCCTGCTGCTGCAGAGTGCAGTGGGCTATTGCCCAGATTCCCAGGGTGGGAGTGCGTTTTCCTGCAACTCCCCCCAGAAAAGCTAAAGGTCATCCTCTGACTCCCATGGAATGCGTGAGCATAGCTCTGTGCTTATTGTAAAGCTCCATGAGTCCCTGGATGCAAGCAGCCTGCCACTGCTCCACAGTGCACCCTGATCCTAACACTCACAGTGTGCACAGGATGAGGTCAGTAACTTTTTGCAGAGAGCTCAGCACTGTGTGCAGAGGGATCAGAGGAGTGAATGCGGCTTCCCTGCTCTGAGTCCCAGCTTGCTCAGAGCCCAGGGAGCTCCCAGGCTGAGACCACAGGCAGTGGGGTGACTGGCTAAGCTGTGGGTGGTGGAGTGTGTGCAAGCTGCTTCCCAGCTCGCCTTGTGGGATGGTGGTGGCCAGCTGCAGCTGTGAGCTGTGTGGCCAGCCTGCTGTGCTTCTGACTTCTTTCCTCACTGGCCCATGCAATCTTCATTGCTTTCCTTCCAGCTCGCTAAGAACTCCTGTTTTTTAGACCTCTAGAAATGCACTGCTTCCCTTCTTTATTTGTCTGTTGATAAAGTATTTTTATTTGAGAGGAAGATTTACAGAGAAATGAAAGACAGCAGGTGAGAGAGATTTGCAACGTGCTAGGTCACTCTCCAAAAATGCTGCCGCAGCCAGAGTTGAGCTGCTCCAGAGCCAGGAGCCAGGATCTTGGAGCTTCTTAGGAGGTTCCTACAGGGGTACAGCGCCCCAGTGACTTGAGCCATCCTCTGCTGCTTTCCCACACCATAAGCAGGGAGCTGGATCAAAAGCGGAGCAACGCGGTCTAGAAGTAGTGTCCATACGGATTGCTGGCACTCCAAGTGGAGGATTAGCTGGCTGATCCACACTATCAGCCCCTCTTTGTTTATTTTTCTGTCCTATCACACATGCAGTCAGTATGACTTCCCCTATTCAGCCACCTTGGGTCTTAGCCATGTGGGTTCTTAGGGCTATCCTCAGTGAAAATCTAAAACTCACATGCATTCCAAGTTGATTTTAGGATGCTTAAGACTGTCGTATTGCCCAGTGTTCACCCTGAAATCATGTCAAGTTGCTGTCAGTTATGAAATAGCTACTCTGTGCCAGGCCCTTGTCTAAGTCTTAAGCTGAGCACTAACTTGAAGGGAAATGTTAATAATCATTCCCTGGAAGCCTCAGTGAGCCTGCAATTGATCACAGGTGCGTTCAACTCTACTAAGTTCTAGCCTGCCAAAATGCCGCGGGGTTTCTGACTTCACTTTTTTAAAGGGTTTTCAGTGCAGCATCAGGGCATGAACCATTTTTTAGTGCTAATTTGTAGCGCTTGCTCCAGTAGCAACGAAATTCCAGCTTTCTTCCTCGCCATGTGACAGTGACGCTGAGTGCACTCACAGTAAGCAGAACTTGCAGCACACTGACCCTTCCAACAGTGAATGACAAACGCAGAGGCTTCCGTTGTGCAGGGAGCCAGTTAGGAAGGGCTCCAGTCAGGCATTCCTCAGACAAACGCTCCCCCTGGTGGCCAGCAAAGGAGATGGTTTCAGAGACCTGCGTGTGAATTTCACAAGCTGAGTTTTACAGCCAGTTTATCTTATAACTGGCATGGTCAAGGATGGTCCTTATGTCATGAGACTGTCACAACTTTCTAATGTCAGCAGAACCTCTCAGCTTTAGCTCATGGATTCTGAATGAGATGATCCAGGGAACGTACTTTCCATGGCTGGCCCTGGTAGGATCCAGGCTGACACTGCCTTTTCCCCAAGTCCTCCCAGGCAGTAAGACATTCTGCACTAGCTTCTTATTCACCCACAAGAGGAGGTACCTCCCAGAATTCATGAGGGGCGGGAAGCAGAGAGCATCTGGATAAAAACTGGAGTGGGAATCCCACTGCTGCTACCTTCTACCAGCTACTGGGCTGGGGGGAAGTTGGTTACTGAGCTCTCTGGTTGTCCAGGTGTCTGTAAGGCTGCAGCTGCTGCAGCTGATGCTCCACGCCCGATGATCAAGGACACTTGGAGTTCTGTGGAAGCACAGAGAGCAGCTGCTGAGGGACGCCCATTGCAAGTCTTCTGACTTAACCAGTTCTCCTGCCATTGCTCCTTTGAGGAGGTCACACAACCGGAATCAGTGCAAATGCCTTAGAATTTTTTCCCTTTTCTCTCACTACATCCAGCAGAGCAGGCTGAGGACTTGCACACATGCTTGGCCTCTAGGTGAGGCCTTAGGCTGGCCTGCTGGCTTGGCATGCTTGTAGACCAGAATGGGAACCCATGGGTGTGCTTGGGTGCTGGTGGGTGGGCAGGACTCCAGGCCAGCACACCACCCCACTGGAAGCCAGGGCCCAGGAACCCATGTGCTGGTGCACGCAGGGACTGCAGCTTGCTCAAGGAAGGAGCTATGGGGTGTATGGGGGAGTTGCTGAGGAAGTATGTTACAGATGGGGGATGGCTTCTGGGAGACTTCCATCAACCAGGCCACTTGTACTTGCAGGCAAGTGAGGGAACGGACTCTGAATGATTTGGAGGTGGGAAACTAGAGGACCATTCTGGATAAAATCAGTGCACTCACTCATGTAAAACGCCTGAGCTGGATGAGTTAGCATGAACTGTTACCCTCCAATGCACATGAAAGTGGGCCTGCCTGGCAGGGCTAGACCACAGTACCCACCAGTAAGTGTCAGAGCAGGGGATGGGTCATGTTAGGCTGAGCTATTACACTAACTGGAACCTGAGAGAACTGCTTTTGGGGCAGATTCTCTGGGGAATATGTGGGCTCTCCCCTGAAGGACAGCAATACCCACTGGTTTGCTCAAGTTCCGTGGGTGGTAATGAGCCAAACTAGCCAGTATCATGGAACTCACTAACACTCAAGGGAACTGGAGTTAGGAATAGGTCAGGTGGTCTAGGCTGCAGCACCTGCTGGCTGGTGCAATAGTCAAGATGGGATGCAACACATGCAAGTTCATATTAGGGCTCAGACTGGGTGCTGGCCAGGCTGGGCTAGGCTGCAGGACCTTCCAGCGTGCACTGAGACTGGGGGCAGAACAGGTAGAGCCAGGCTGCAGGAACCACTGGTGAATGCTGAGGTGAGGCAGATCATATCAGATGGGGCCACAGCACCCACTGGCACATGAAAGAACCCAGACCATTGCTCCCACTGGGAAGTGTGACAGCTGAGACTGGGATGGTCCAGGCTGCGCATGTGAGTGGACCTTGGGAGTGGGCCAGGCTAATCTAGACAACTGCATCTTCTGGCACATGCAAGAGCCAGGATAAGAGCCAACTGGCTAGGTTTTGCCACAGCATCCACTGGCAAGTGCTGGGACAGGGTTAAGTCATGTCAGACTGGACCACAATAACCCTGGAAAGTGCAAGAGCCAGGCTTGAGGGTGGGCCTAGTAGGGAAACTGAACACTCCTCTATTGGGCCTCAGCTCCTGTTGGTAGACATCAGAGCCAGGGCTGTGGGCGGGCCAGGCTGGACAAGGCATCAACAGGAAATTGGCATGCGTGTGGACTGGATTGTGGGGTGGGGAGGTCTTAGCTAAGCTGCAACACCCATAGGTGTATATGAAAGCCTGATTGGGATGTGGTGTGCCCCAGACTAGTCCACTGTTTATGCTGGTTCTCTCAGGAACCAGGGCAGGGGCGGGCCTGGTGGGGATTTTGGGGAGTCACCCAAAGAAGACTAAAGTTGTGCTGGCTTGGATAAAGGCCACGTCTGTTGCATGCTGGGTTGGGCTGGACCACAACACCCATTAGTTTACATGGGACATGGGACTGGGAATGGAACTGACCCGGCAACTATAATCACTGGTGTGTGCAGTCTGATGCATGAGGCTGCTGAACCAGACCTTTTACTTGTTGGCACATTTGCAACAATCAAATCTGGGGTCATTCCGGGTGAAATTTCTTGGGGGAAATCTCAAAGTAGATCACATGGCTCAAAACTCTGGCCACATGGGGAATCATAGGATTTGTGGCCTGATCCTGGAAAACATGTGTCCCAACCTTCAAGTGCTGATGCCTTTGCAGGGGACAGCATGCCCAGGTGCATAGAGGGGACAAAATAGCCAGCTCATTCTAGCTGAAGAGGACGGCAAGTGCCATTGAAGAAGATGGAGAACAGAGCAGGCTGGACAACTCTTTTGGCTGAGCTGTGGCAGCAAGTGTCTGGGTGAGTCAATGGCTATTGGAAGGATTTTCTCAACCTTGGAGCAACAAAACCAACAGCATTTCAGAACTCTCAAAGCTACTCAAGCAATACCCTCAGAGCATTCTTCTTCATATCAGGGTTTCTAAGATGACAGTAAGTAAAAATGCCCCATCCCTGTGTACTGATGAAGTTTCACACACACACACACACACACACACGCACACACACACACACACACACCCTCCCCTCCTAGATACAGGAGAAAATAATGAAAGAAAAGAAAAATTGCAAGCATTTGTACCCACCATCTTCCCCCAAGCATCGACCCTCTACACCCTAATCAGTGACCCTCATGAGTGTGCATCCTTGTCAACTATGTAAACATCAAAAAGAAAATTTATATATAAAAAGAACTTCCTTCCTTCTGTATAAGCATTTAAGCATACAAGGCCTAATATACATGGATAAGGAACTAGTAAAGTATTAGGAAAACACCAAGAACCAGGGTTGTGCAAGAGTGGATTAAGCCCGTGTAGGTGTCTGCATCCCATGTGGGCACAACTTTGAATCCTGGCTGGTCCATCTTGGCCCAGCTCCCTGCTGATCTGCCAGGAGAAACAACAGAAGATGGGCCAAGTGCTTGAAGTCTCTGAGCTCACTTGGAATATACAGATGAAACTCCTGCCTCCTGCATTGCTCTGGCCTACCTAAGGCCAGTGTGGCCATTTGGGAGTAAACTAGTGTTAGCTATGCCAAACACCCAAGAAAGAAAAAGCCAGCCGAGTACAAACAGGCATTTATAAAGCAAAGAGAAGTCCTTCCTGGGCCTTTCCCCATGCTGCGGAAGAATGAGCAGGAGAGGAAGGAACAGCTAGTGGGAAAGACAAGCTGGGTAGCAGACAAAGGTTTTATGCCCCTCTGCCATGGGTGCTGGCATCAGTCCTGCTTGGGACCTGATAGGGCAAGAAATGTTCACCTTTGTCCATCATTGGCCCATACATGGCCTTGGCTGCCTTCAGGGTGTGCCAGATCTCTGGCTGAGGTCACTGTGGTGTCCACCCACTTCCTTTAACTGTGGTAACCATCAACCAGTGGATGAAAGATCTATGTTTCTCTTTGTCTCTTTCTCTCTGTAGCCCTGGCTCAGAAATAAATAAACAAATGCATAAATAAACCTCAAAGAAGGGGAAAAGTAAGGGGCCACTGTTATAGTCATGTAGAAGGTTAAGCTGTCACCTGCAGTGCTAACATCCCATATTGGCACCAGTTTGGACCCTGACTGCTCCACTTTCAATACAGCACCCTTATAATGTGCTTTGGAAAGCAGCAGAGGCCAGCCCAAGTGCTTGGGGCCCTGCAGCCGTGTGGGAGACAGTGAGGAAGCTCGAGGTTCCTGGCTTTGGTCTAGCTCAGTCCTGATCATTGTGGCCATTAAGGGAGTCAACCAGGAGATGGAAGGCTTCTCTCTACAATCCTGCCTTTCAAATACACATGCCTTTGAAAAACATTAGTAAATTTAAAAGGCAATTAAAAGACACACCTGCATTTCATATTAAGCTCTTTAAAAGCAACTGCTGTGAAAGCCACCCTTCTGACTTAAGGCTGTGAAGGACTTGCTGCACAGTGCTGGGCAAGTGCAAGTGGATGTTTACCTGGGCACTCAGGAGTTTCCCCAACAGATTCGTTGGGGTCAATGGGACTGGGAATGGAACTGTTAGGTCACAACAAAAGGGAGCAAAAGGAAATGGAGCTCTTGTTTTTCCCACCCCTGCACAGGCATCCTCTAACAAAAGTGGCAGCAGTGTCTTCAGCCAGACTCCTGCATTTGTCCCACTCAATGAGTCACGCTTGTGCTGTGTGTTCTATGGGTTTGGAAAAGCACATATAGGGAGCCTGGTGTTATCTCACAGAGAAGTTTCAGTGCCCTCTGAATCTCTCTGAATGCTGACTCATCTTTATGTCCCCAACCTTTGGCTAACACTGAGCTTTTTGCTATTTCCATAGTTTCACTTTCCCCAGGATGGTATGGTGTTGGAGTATATAACATATATGCTTTTCAGATTGGCTTTTTTCACTTAATAATACACTCTTAGGTTCTTTCTGTGTCCCATGGCTTTAGAGCTTGTTTCTTCTCAGTGTACAAGGCAATGTAGGCAGCTGCCTACAGCTCAGGGGAAAAATAGCTTTAAAACTATGAATTAGTAAATGTAAAAATTTCTACAGTCCTAGAACTCACAATTCCAAATATGACTTTTAGGAAAGAATCTCTAAGTGGATTAAATACAATTCTGAAAATGTGAACAAGATGCAGAAAACACAGGCAGTTTGGATTGAGAAAGTAGCGTGCCCTGATGTCAAAGATTTAAAACTAAGGTAAAGGCTGGTGGCTGGTGTGTCGGGGTAATCCTCTGCCTGTGCCACTGGCATCCCGTGGGAGTGCCGACTCGTGCTCCAACTGCTCTACCTTCAACCCAGCGCCCTGCTTCTGGCCTGGGGAGGCAGCAGAGCATGGCCAAGTGCTTGTGCCCCTACACACAGACTGCCCCGCCTCTGGCTGGAGTGGGCATTTGAGATACAAACCAGTGGGTGAGAGGTCTCTGTCTCTTCTACTCCTTCAAGTAAAATAAATACATCTTTAAAAATCCCTAAAATAATACGTCACATTACAGTATTAAGTCCATAATATTTTTCCATAATCTTAGGTGGATCCTATTTTGGGAAATCACATATCACCATTGTTAATTTGAGGGAAAAGAAAAAGGTAATACCTCAATAGCCACAATTTGAAAAGGATGTTAGCTGTGTGTACCACTCGGAGCCTAGGTGGCGGCTCTGCTGCTGCATGGCGGAGCACCAGGGCTGAGCAGGGAGGCCACCAGGGGGCGCATGATATTGAAAATTAAGGCAGAAAGAACCTGCACTTTCTGTTTAAAGATTTTTCTTTTTTTTATCTTATTGGAAAGGCAGATTTACAGTAAGAAGGAGCGACAAAGAAAAAGATCTTCATCTACGAGTTCACTCCCCAAGTGAGCACAATGATCAGAGCTGAGCTGCTCCTTAGCCAGGAGCTCCTAAATTACTTGCTAAAACACAACAACAACGACAAAAACAACTGGAGGCTAGAGTAATCTTGATATTGAAGCTTGATGAAAATAAAGTGAAAAAGGAAACCACATGATTGTTTGAGAATATAATTTAAGCCCTAAAATGAATTAAGCCAAATATTTAAGGTAAGAACACATTATGAAAAAAAGTCATAGCATAAATGGAAATACAATAAAATAATAATAACAGTTCTTAGTGTCCAGGCTGGCCTGGGAAGTTAAGCGAAGCATGTTGCAGATGTGGCATCTGGCCCTGCAGCTGCCATGGAGGAGGTAATTAGCTGGGCCCGACCAAACTTCCCAATTAACCATGGAGGACTCTACCAAGATGGAGAGAGCTGGAGAAGATGCCAGAGTCGTGCATGTGGATGTGTAAGCATAGACACACTGAAGGTCAAGGTGTGACCTTGAAAATGAGGAGGGAGGGGTTCCTAATGCTGCAATCTTGGAAATTTCTTTATTAAAAGAACCTCACCATCCAAATATAGTCCGTATTCAAGTTGTACTTATGTAGGATTGCAGCTTATAGCTCATCATTGAATCCCTTTTTTTTATATCAAGAAATGTTGGATTCAACCCCTCCTGGTCAGTTTATGGATTCCTTATTATTTAAGAGTTATTGTATCAAAAGGGAACTGTGTTTTGTCACTTTAGAAGAGTTATTCACAAAGACAAATATTTATTGATTAATCACAAAGCAGCTATTAAACTAGCTAGTGTGGACCTCATCAGAACTTTTGTTACACCTGTGGCAGTGTGCACACAAGAGGATGCAGCGCTCTGAGGGGAAGGGGAGCTGCAGCCGGCTCATTACTCAAGCCCAGTTGGTGTTTGGGATAGGCACCATATTTGCAGAATCAACAACTAAGAAACCACATTTTCATGGAGATTTAGGACCTTATCCATTCTCCAGGACTCCCAGCAATGACGCCAGCCCAGCAGTGAAGTTGTTACAGGACTGTAAGAATACCTGTTCTAGGGCCCGGCAGCATGGCCTAACGGCTAAAGTCCTCGCCTTGAACGTCCCGGGATCCCATATCAGCGCCGGTTCTAATCCCGGCAGCTCCACTTCCCATCCAGCTCCCTGCCTGTGGCCTGGGAAAGCAGTCGAGGACAGCCCAAAGCTTTGGGACCCTGCACCCACATGGGAGGCCCGGAAGAGGTTGCTGGTTCCCAGCATCGGATCGGCACGCACCAGCCCGTTGCGGCTCACTTGGGGAGTGAATCATCGGACGGAAGATCTTCCTCTCTGTCTCTCCTCCTCTCTGTATATCTGACTTTGTAATAAAAATAATAAATCTTTAAAAAAAAAAGAATACCTGTTCTAACATGGGAACCAGGAAGCTTATCATTCCATGCTAGAAAGTTGGATGGGATTCACAAGGATCCACTCCTGAAAACATTCATCCATGATCCTGCTGAACATATTTCTGGTAATGGGCAGATGGATTTGTTAGCTAACTGAACATTAGACTTCAGAGAACTGGCTACAGAGTGAGTTGAAGCTGGCCAACTAGCAGAGCAGTGGTTGTGTCAGGTTAATGGGCTAACTGGTTGGCAATGAACTAGCTGGCTGCAGGACGGGTGAAGGGTGAGCTATACCTTAGAGAACCAAAAAAAACCAGCAGGATCCAAGCAGCTTTGTCTGCAGGCAAAGGAAGGGTTGTCAACGGAGCCTAGGAAGGAGTGTGCTGTCTGCATTTCCTGAGGAAGGAAGATGAGCAAATAGATCCAAGGGGTGATGGCAGGAAAACTGCAGTAACCCCACGACCAGCCTTTTATTCTTACTGCCTTTGAGAGTGAGTCACCAAAAGACCTGGGAAAATGGAGCCCCTCCTTCATGCTAGCAGAGGGAGAGCACTTCAGCATTACACAGAGTGACCGCAAACCCTCCACACTTCTGCTGCCTGTAGCCCACTCCTCAGTGTCTCCTCCTGCTTATCCCCCTTGACTTTCCCCAGAATTCTCCAGGTTCTTCAGTTGCCCCCTACTCTTACTGTCTTTTGAGCTGCCATCACTTCTGGGTTTCATTTCCTGTAGCCATCCTCAACTTCCTGGAATTACTCAACCCCAGGTGGCATTTGGAATGGCCACCATCCTCAACTTCCTGCACTTCTGTGGTCTCGCTGTGTTTGCTTTTTACAGACACATTCTGTTGCCTTAAGGAGTAAAGTCCTAGCAAGGGGTTGGTGCATCTTGCACCAGAGGGCTTGGGTTCAAGTCCCAGCTCTGGCTCTGATTCTAGCTACTTGCTGATGCACACCCTGGAAGCAGCAGCAACAGCTCAGGTGCTTGAGTCCTGTCATCTGCCCCAAACTGCCTTCTGAGTTCCTGGCTTCACATGGCCCAGTTTCAGCTGCTGCAAACATTTGGGAATTCAAATAGCAGAGCAGAAATATTCTCTGTCTTTCTGCCTTTCAAATGAATAAAAATAAATTCAAAAAAGAAAAAATGTCTCCAAGACATTTGAAATTCAACAGGAAAAAGCAGAAAGCCTTTCTGCATTTCTAGGTACATAGAGACCAAATGAAGGAATACTCCAGACAGGATGCAGAAGTTTCAGTGGCACAAGGGCTTGTAAAGGTGAGTTTCATACTTAAGAGCTGGCTGGATATTACAAAGAAACTAAAAATGACTGCTGGCTGGAATGAGAAATCAACTCAGGAACTATTCAGGGAAGTACAAAAATTTTTCATGAGAAGGGGAAAGGAGAAATAAAAACAAAGAACGGTTTGTATCAAGGAAGTGGTAGCTGAAGAGAGACTGGATCAGGGTCTCCCTTGCAAAAATGGTGGCTTCCAAGTTTTAGCACACTGCTCGGAATAAAATACAGAGGAAATTCCTAGACCTGTAAGTGGATGTTACAGGTGTGGAAACATTCTAAGGGAGAAAGGGGAAGATAACCCTCCTCGTGGCTTTTGATGAAGACTGGGGGGAGGGGGCGCTGGGGTTCTGTCTGAGTGAGATTTACCAGGAAGGAAAAGGAAGAGGAAACACTTTGGTTGCCTCTGTGACTGTTTATTCTTCCTTGACACATCAGCCAAAGATCGACAATGGCAGGGGAAGGGAGAGTTCTCCAGGTGTGAATCTCTTCTCAAACGCTGTCAGACTGGGCTCTGCACACACTGTGGCCATTGTCTCGGGGTCCAGTCTTCCCATCCTTACACCTTATGCCACCTGTTTGTGGCCGGAGAGTAGAATCTGGCTCTTGGGGGCTCTCACCCAGATACAAGGGAGACAAAAACAACCTGGTGCTTTTGCTTCCAAACTCCTGAGCCTATCTCTGGGGAACAGCCTGGGTGTGCAGAAGGCATGGCAGTCACTATCTCATTAGTTGAAGGGAGCAGAAACTTGACTTTTGCTGGGACCCTGCTAGTGAGCACCCCACATCAGCTCAGAAACTATTTTTTTCTTGTTTGAGAAAAATTTCCCCTTAACTTTATTTTTGTTAAGATTTATTTATCCTTATTACAAAGTCAGATATACAGAGAGGAGGAGAGGCCTTTCATCTGATGATTCATTCCCCGAGTGACTGCAACAGCCAGTGTTGAGTCGATCCGAAGCCAGGAGCCAGGAAATTCCTCTAGGGCTTGCACACGGGTGCAGGGTCCCAAGGCTTTGAGCCATCCTCAACTGCCTTCCCAGGCCACAAGCAGGGAGCTGGATAGGAAGTGGGGCTGCTGGGGTTATAACTGGCACCCATATGGGAACCCAGGGTGTTCAAGGCAAAGAATTTTGGCCACTAGGCCACTGCAGCAGGCTCTCCCCTTAAGTTTCATTCAAAATCTGCTCCTTTAGATGTTTCAGTTATGTTCTGATTAGTGAAGTGAGACTAGTGGGCAGTATTGGCTTCCAGGCCTGCCCTGCCTCCTACTCCCTGACCTTATTTCTTGACTCAGAATACAGAAGGGCACTGTGCATTCCCCAGTGGTCTTGGCATCACAGCCAGCAGGTTCGGCCTGGAGGCAGGTGCCCGGGGATCCTGCATGCGCTCCAAGGAAGCCCAGCAATTGTGCCCAGCTCCCCCGGCTGCTCCTCAGTGACACCCTCAGTGATTTCACCAGTGTGCACTAACGTCATTAACCTGCTCCCCCAATCTGTCCTCCCTACACTCCCAGATCTTCATCCTGGAAAGGTTGCCAGGCTCTGTTCCCTCTAGGCCATGACCAGAAAGAAGAGAGGGCCTCTGTAGCGCACATGCTTAGCCCATGTTGAGTTTAGGACTACAGGTCAATCTGAACTGGGTCAAAGGACGCCTTCCCCACCTGCCTCTGCAAGGGTGTTGTCTTCCACCCCATCCCGTAGCCAGGCTATGCAAGCAGTTGTTCTGTAGGACAACAATAAGCTAGCATGGTTCCTTGAAGCCTTGTGAAAGGGTTTGGGAAAGGTTGGCAAAGCAAAGCTGTGGTTGTGCCAAAACAGTTTTCCTGGTGTAATCCCATGGCAGTGTGATGCAGGCCCAGGTCTTGTCCCCACCTCGGATTATACTATAGGATTTTATGGGAACCCAACACTCACCATGCCTCCCATCCAGATCTCCTGACATATGCTGACTGCTGGATGTAGAGGACGTATCTTTAAATCAGCCACAGCTGAGAATGGAGGTTCCACTTAGGAAGCAAAGCAGCCTTCCTCGGCCTGTGCTCACAGCAGCAGGTGCACAGCCGTGGCTGCTTGGCGTGGAGAGCGGGGCCAGCATCCCTGAGAAAGGCTGCTGCTGAATGACAGCAGGACCAGGACCATCCACCAAGGAGCTCCCTCTGCAAGCCTGATAAGTGAGGATGAGGGGAGTGAGCAGGAAGCTGACAAAAATGACCTGCTGGGTCACACAGTGCTGAGTGTCCTTGTTGGAGCTCTGAAGCGTGGAAAGCTGATGACACTGCAATCTCCCTGACCTAGAGTAATCCCAGGCAGGGAGCGCCTCCCCAGGGGGAAGTTCTCCTTCTGGGATCCAGAGAGCAATTCATTGAATAGCTGAAGCACCCAACGGGACCAGGACAACATGGCTTCAACAAGGCAAAAACAAGCACATAGAGGGCCATGTTAGAGACCTTTGTAGTCAGAAAATTAAGAGATGGTTAACAGACTCAGGAATTTTAAAGTATCAGGTCATATTGTTTAAAAAAAACATTGCTTAATTTTAGCAATAAACAACTGTGTGGCTCCAGCTAGTTCCCTATGGGAAGGGAAGGAGAGTCAGCAGGCATCCGACCACAGCTGGTTAGGTGTTATTAGGCACTATTGAACACTAGTCTAGTATTCCAGGTCAGTCCAGATGTCAGGGAAGCGCCAGCACATGATGGGGTGAGAGTTTTAACTACAAATCCATCCTATCTCAGGGAAAGAGACAGAATGCCTATACCATGATTGGCCGTAACAGCCAATCCATATGCATTGCCTATCAATTGTTTGACCCAGCTCTGTGGATTGTATCCTTTCAATTAAACTCTAGAACTTGTCAAAGACCAAGAAAATACTATCTACAGATTCCAAGTGTACCTATGGGTGGTAAACACTTTTGGGAAAATCTGGGCAGAGTTGCGTCTTATAACTAGTTAGAGGAAAGAAATTCTTATTTGGGAAATTCGTAAAACAAATCCTCTAAAATCTCTTACATGTAGCAGAAGTGGCTGGGCAGACCTCCCTGCTGTGGAACCCTGGGTCAGTTCCTGAGGATCTGTGTCTGGCATCTTATACTCCTATACTTCATCACTGTATGGCAAAAAGGACTCCTCTCCCAGATTCTGCTTGTTGAGTGTACAGCCCATCACTTCCAGCCCAGGGCCTCAGGGCTCATTAAGACCTGCAAGAAAGACAGGCTCCTTGCTTCCTGACTACTGGGCCAGCCCTGCAAACAGCAGAGAAACAGTGGATGGGTACTCAGGTTAGAGGACTGGTAAATGAGATCCAAAATGGTGAAAGACTAGGGAGCACTGTGTAGATCACCAGAAAGGCCCTTAAAAATGGTTGTGAGAAAAGTGTAACTACATGCTGGCTCAAAGCATGGGACAGTGGAGGGAAACCAGCCGGAATGTCTGTACTGGAGAGAGCAGAGACAGGAAAGCCTGGGCAGAATGGCTCAAATGCTCAGGACAAGCCCCAAGCTCAGGACAGGATCAGCTCCCCACAGGTGCAGACAAACTTTCCTCTAGTGCAGACCACCTTCCCTCAGGCACAAACCAACTCACCTCAGTCATAGACCAGCACCCCTCAGGCCCAGACCAGCTCCCCTCAGACACTGCCCAGCTCTCCTCAGGTGCAGACCAGCTCTCCTTCGGCTCAGGGTAGCTCCCCTCAGACCAGACCTGCTTCCCTCAGACACAGTTCAGCTCCCCTCAGGTGCACAGCAGATCTCCCCAAGTGCAGCCCAGGTCCCCTCAGGTGCACAGCAGGTCTCTCTGGGTGCAGCCCAGCTCTCCTTAGGTGCAGATCAGCTGCCTAGGTGCAGATCAGCCCCCCTCACATGCACAGCAGGTCCCCTCTGGCATACAGTAACTCCCTCTCCATTGTAGCCTCCTCTAAATCTGTAAAACACCCTGTCCATCAGGGAAGCAGTTTTAGAGATGGAGAGGTCTGCCACCCCCTCATCTGGCAATGCATTTAACCTTTAATTTACCTCAAACCTATTTCTTGTTGTTTTGCTTTGGCACAGGTGTTACCAGAAAAGCCTGGTGGGTTCTTTCCTCAGTTTAGTGTAGATATAAAAGGCCAGCAATCTGTTGCAGACAGAAAAGTTTATTTGTGAAGAAACCAGGTGAGCAGGGAAGGGAGAGGGAAGAGGAAAGCACCTCCCAAGAGAAAGCCAGGAGGTGGGGTGCCTCTGAAAAGGGGAGGGGGAGAGAAAGACAACAAAGGTTTGAGGAAGGGTTTGGGATTATAAGCATTCTCTGATCCCTTCTTGTTGGGAGGGAACTTACAGGTCGGATGCTCCCCTTTGGTGATCTCTTAATCAATTATGAAGTGGATTGGTAATGTTGATGCCACCCACTGCACAGTGTGGCCAAGACCTCAGCAGGCCTGGATGGTCTCAACAGGGACAAGAACTGAGCTTTTAGAAGCAGATCTGCAAACTGGATCAATGAAAGGAGCTGGCAGGGGTTCATTAGACTGGGAGGCAGGGCACCACCTCCACCTTAATGTGCACCCACTCAGTGTTCTGCACAGATGCTGCTGTCTTTTGGGATCACAAAATCTTCCAAATGATGGTGTTGCTCATTACTGCCTCTGCAGGATGGTCTCACACTGGACACATTGGTCTACTCTTGGTGAGTATGGGGGCCCTGGGGAATATTCGTGGCTACAATAAATGCCTTTTACCTCTTCCTTTCCCACAGCTTGTCACCAGAGTTAGCGGGCTGTAATGTTTCCTTCCCTTGGAGTCTTAACAATCAACATCAGCTTGCTCAGTAGAAACTTTCATTTTCTTGTGACCAGGAAAGGAGAAAGCATAGAGGCATAGTTCCCCAAATAAGTGGCTTACCTGAGAGTCACTTCGCCAGGGCTTTCACAACAAAGGGCAGGAGTTCCCAGGATGCAGCAAGAGGGAGGGGTGCCCTCCCTACCTTTAAGGTTCATCTTCATGTTAACTTGTGTGTTCAAACACCTGACACTAAGTGGCCTCTTGTGGCTTTGTCTGTGGTGGCCTGACTCCCTCTGAGTACAAGATCATCTCATCAGTTTTCCTGGTTGTTCTCTGAATGAACTCAAGGGTCCAAACCTTTTTGGACTCCCTTGACAAATCCTAGGGCCCACTTTCTGTCTAAATCCTACATTCTTAGTGATAACACCCAGGGACAGTTGCCATAGCAGATGTAAGTTTGTCTTTGAGGTCATCTTCAATAACCAAAGGCCAGGCCAAATGAAAGCATTTAGGTCTCAAAAAGACATCACTGCTTGATCTCCAAGGGAGTCTAACCAGATCACTGCCAATCTCTGCAGAAGGCTACCTTCTCTTACTTTGAAGAGGACTGGTTCTTCATTGCAAATAACCCGTTGTCATCATTGAGGAAGTAAAGATGCTAATTGGGAAGAAGAAAACAATCTCTGTGTTAGAGGAGACAATCAGTTCTATGTTATGGCATAGATACTTCTTGCTTCGAAATATAGACTGTCCTTATGTAGACTTATATATCACGTAGAATTTCCAAAATTCTGTGGTGTCTCTATGTTGGGAAGGTGAATATACCAAATTCCCATGCCATTAGCTCCCTTGTCTGTGCCACTTTGGCAAGCCAGCAGGCCAGGCACCTGGCACATGTTCTGCCAGTCAACGGGTCCATGAACTGCCACACAGCTCCGGGACTGCATGCCACTGGTGTCTGTGAAGGACAGGCTGGATGCTCAGCCAGTTCAGTGAGCCACCACTAGGGGAGCTGTGGCATTCCTGTGTTCATTTCTCCCATCTCTGTGAATAAAGACTTGCAAAAGATATCTCAGTTACTCTTTTTTCTGAACCGGATCTAGTTTCCCAGGAGACAAACTTCTGAATTATTCTGTGCTGCATGAGTTTAGTACAAGGATGCACTTAGCACCACAGACATAGTGCACACTTGCTTTTCTCACTTCCAGCAGACCAGGAACCTCCTAGCTAGGGGAGAGAGGTAAGAAAGGGTGTGTAGACCCTGCAGCTCTGCCATAGGCTCTCAGCCCTGGTGATAGGCCTCACTGCTCGCATTCCATCAATGAGGGAACTCAAGCACCATCACATGGCCCAACAGGCACACACAATTGGGAACCTGACCTGCCTGCTGAGAGCTCCCATGTAGGGACCTTTCCATGTTAGAGCACCTCCTTCCTAACTTCTATGTCAGGAGGTTTCTGTCTTTAATAAATCCTGTTTTGGGGCCAGGCGGCGTGGCCTAGCGGCTAAAGTCCTTGCCTTGAACGCCCCGGGATCCCATATGGGTGCCGGTTCTAATCCCGGCAGCTCCACTTCTCATCCAGCTCCCTGCTTGTGACCTGGGAAAGCAGTCGAGGATGGCCCAATGCTTTGGGACCCTGCACCCGCATGGGAGACCTGGAAGAGGTTCCTGGTTCCCAGCTTTGGATCGGCGCGCACACTTGGGGAGTGAATCATCGGACGGAAGATCTTCCTCTCTGTCTCTCCTCCTCTCTGTATATCTGACTTTGTAATAAAATAAATAAATCTTTAAAAAGAAAAAAAAACCTGTTTTGGAGGGGCAGCACAATGGCTCAATTGGAGGATTCTCTACCACAAATCACCATCCCATATGGGCACCAGTTAATGTTCAGCTCCTCCATCTCCACCCAGCTCCCTGCTAATAGACAAGGAAGACAGTAGAGAACAGCCCAAAGCCTTGGAACCCGGTATGCAAATGGGAGACCCCGAGAGACCTCTTGACTCCTGTCTTCAGCTCAGCTCTGGGCACTGTGGCCATCTGAGGAGTGAACCAGCAGATGGAAGAGCTTTCTCTTCATCTCTCCTCCTCTCTTTAGATCTGCCTTTCCGATAGAAACACAAAATTTTTTTAAAAAGTAAATCCTAGTTTTGCTCACATGAAAATTCTTTTTTATAACATCAATATTTATTGCTTCATATGAATGCTGTATTGAGAGCCCAAGCATTCAGGTTACACACAGAAATTATACAATGATGTACCACTTTATAAAGGCAGTGAACACAGGACAGTCGACAAAATCCACTTTACAGAAATTTTAAAATTCTAAATAACAAAAAGTACAGCGGAGGAAACAGGTATAAATTTGGCAGCCAGTAATTTTGACACGGAAGTTGCAGCTCACATGACTTTAAATATGTGAATTTTAAAATGCTGAATATAGAGTAATCATTGTGCTTTGTGTTTATTTGAAAAATACAACACTGGCTGTCAAAGAAGTATGTTCAAAATATTTAATTCACTTCAAAATGTCATACAAATTAATTTGGCTTCTCTGTGCCCCTAACACTCTGCTTAGCTCAGGGACGTTGCTGAAGCAATATATTAATTATTTCAGTACAGTGGTGTTTCTTACCATTGACATTTGTGTACTCTAGAATAATTTAGAAAAAATGTGTAGGAAAGCAAGCAAAAAGTCAAGGAACCCGCCTGGATCTTCTGAGCTGCTTTGTGTCAGCGGGGTAAGCGCCCATTCTCTAACACAGCAGGCTACTGTCGGAGCCCAAGTTCAAGAGAAGCACGTCTTCTCATCAACAACCATGTTTCCTCCCCAGGCCCCTCAGAGGCAGACACAAGGACCGCAGCTTCAACAGATTCCTGGGGATGTGTTTAACCTGGGTTCTCAACAGACAAGGTGTGCAGGGCTTCACAAGGGCCAGATTTTAAAGTATTCAGGAGAGAAAGAAAATCCCTTCTGAAAGAGATGAACTCAATCATTACCAATAGAAAAAGTAACCATTGTATTCATCTCTTATAGAAACAGAAAAATATAACATTTCCCCTCTTAAAAAAGTATATATGTATATGTGTGTGTGTGTGTGTGTGTGTGTGTGTATGATTTAAAGTTCCATTGTACACAAACAATAAAACCTGGAAATCCCCATGAAACCGTACAATTCACATGTTAAAATATTGAAACTACGACCAAAACAGGAAAACGGCCAAAGTACTCACACACAAGACAAACAGCTTTCTTTCTGAGGCAGGCCCAGGGGTCAAAGGCCAGGGCTTTAAAGGCAGTCAGGAGGAGGGGTTGCTTGTTAGGGGTCACCTACCCAATCTGTAGCCACAGCTGCCTCCCCCACCAACTGCCACTTTTATCAGTGCCAGCTGCAGCTGCTTCCTGCTAGACCAGGTTAAAAACCACAAAATCAGTGGCACTTTCTGAAAACTGAGGTAAGCTTGAGCATTTTGCCCTGCCTCCTCTCTGCTGGGTATTTCTTCAAGCTTTGAGTGCACTCCTGATCAGTTCCTGGCCCTTTGTCTCCATGCAGAGCTGAGGAGTGTCTGCCTCTGACTCATTCTTGGGATAGGATCAGTCAGCTTGCAGCACTCGGGGCCCCAGTGAGCCTAGTAATGCCACTTGGGACTGAAGAACACTGTTTCTGGGAGAGTAACCCCCAAGTCATTACCTCCAGCCATCTGATTTGTTGAAGGACAGAATGGTGAATTCTATAGGCTCTAGGTTGAAGGTTACTGTCTTACAATGTTGGGGTACAGTGGCACAGTACAGGTAGTATGCAGTCAAGGATGTTTACATAGGTTTAGAAACCACAGGGAAGAAATAAAGGTGGTTCCACTTGTCATTACTTTTTTTTTTTTTTTGTAACTACTCTTGATTACTTGACGGCAATAGTTTAGGTTTCAAAGTGTATGACTTTGAGCTGCTTAGCATCAGACATCTAAATGGTCAAAGTTCGGAATCTTCCATGGGAAGACCAAATATTGTTCCAGAATTTAAGCACACTGACATTGGAAGGCATCTTCTCCATGTGCCTATTTTCTAGTTCTCTTGTCATCATAAACTGGAAAACAGCATATTGTAAGTAACCCATCCTAGCTGATACAAATGAGCTTGCTGGGCCTGGCACGATGGCTCAATGGCTAAATTTTCACTTGCAATCAGCAGGATTCCCTATGGGCACCCGTTCCTGTCCCACCTGCTCCACTTCCCACCCAGCTCCCTGCTTGTGGCCTAGAAAAACAGTGGAGGATGGCCCAAGTCCTTAGAACCCTGCACCCACATGGGAGACCTGGGAGGATTTCCAGACTCCTTTCTTCAGGTCGGCTCAGCTCTGGCTGCTGTGACCACTTGGAGAGTGAGCTAAGCAGTAAAAGATCTTCTGTCTATCTTTCTGCAAATCCGCCTTTCCAATAAGAAAATACATAAATCAGAAAAACTGAGGTTACTGAAAAGCAGTGTTTTGGAAGAAAGCAAATGATTGTCATTGCTGTAATCTATCCCTGCTCATTTGACAGTAAGCATTATTTAAGGAGATGCAGAGCATACACAGGCAACATCACCACAGAGTTAAAATCCTCAAAAATGAAGTTGCTATTCTTCAGACAACGCAGGAACTCAAGATAACTGCATTTCTAAGAAGTTAGCAAGAGCAGATCTAGCACATTATTAGCAAGGGAACTAAATTATAGGGATCAGAGAAGAAGTAAGCAAAATTGAGAAATAAAAGCAATACAAATGATCAATAAAATGTTTTATTAAAAGATAAAGCTGAGAAACATTAAGCCAGACTAATGAAGCAAAACCTAAAATGTTAAAAAGGAGACACTACAACTGAATGCTTACTAAAATCAAAATGGCTGCTGGCAAACAAGACAAATGCTGGTGACAACATGGAGAGGAAAACAACACTGTGGGTGGGCTGTGCGCTGTGCAGTCACTGTGGGCAGCAGTGTGGAGATCCCATCAAACACTGGGCATGCATGTCTGTCTGATCCAGAGATTGCCCTACTCCAGACCCAGCCAAAAGACATTAAATCATTGTGTCAAGTAGATATTGGCTCTGTCCTGCTTATTGCAGCATTGTTCACACAAACTGAGATGTGAAAACACCTAGCATCCCTAATAATCCAAGACAGGTGTTGTAGCTGATCAAGGTGAAGGTCCAGGTGAGGCCAGTGTTGTGGTGCTGCACATGAAGCTGCCACCTGCAGCACCAGCATCTCATATGTGTACTATTTCCTGTCCTTGCAGCTCCACTTCTGATCCAGGTTCTCTGCTGGTGGACCTGGGAGGGACGCGGAGGATGATCAGGTCCTGGGCCCCTGCACCCATGTGCGAGAAAGCCCCTGCCTCCTGGCTTCAATCTATCCCAGTGCTGGCCATTGCAGCTATGAGGAGTGAGCCAGTGGGTGGAAGATCGCTCTTTCTTTATAATGTACACTATGCATCGGTGACTCTAACTTTCATATAAACCAGGAAATTTAGAAAAAAAACTATCACTGCTTGCCATCATCCCCAAATGGAGTGCTGAATCAAGATCTACCTGCTTTGGGGCCCGGCGGCGTGGCCTAGTGGCTCAAGTCCTCGCCTTGAACGCCCCAGGATCCCATATGGGCGCCGGTTCTAATCTCGGCAGCTCCACTTCCCATCCAGCTCCCTGCTTGTGGCCTGGGAAAGCAGTGGAGGACAGCCCAAAGCTTTGGGACCCTGCATCCGCGTGCGAGACCTGGAAGAGGTTCCTGGTTCCCGGCTTTGGATCGGCGCGCACCAGCCCGTTGTGGCTCACTTGGGGAGTGAACCATCAGATGGAAGATCTTCCTCTCTGTCTCTCCTCCCCTCTGTATATCTGCCTTTCCAATAATAATAAATCTTTAAAAAAAAAAAAAAAGATCTACCTGCTTTGTTTCCAATGGAGCTTCCAATGATGTACCTGGGGAAGGCAGCACTTGCTGGATGAAGCACCCGGGTCCCTGAGCCCTCTGTGGGAGAACTGGGTGAGATTCCCAGCTCCTGATTTCCACCTGGTCCAGCCCTGTCTGTTGCAGTCATGTGGGGAGTGAAGCAGCAGATGAGAAAGCCTTCCACCTCTCACTTGCTCCCTCTTTACCTCCCTGCCTCCTTTTTTCTTCATCCTCCTTCTCTTTGATGCTCTGCCTTTTAGCCCAGATCTACTATATTGAACTCAATTACTTTGTTTAGATGTTGAACAACATCACTCTTACCTCATTAATCAATCACTAAGCTCAAGAAAACCGCTTACTGTTTCAACATAAAGTCTAAGGGCTTGGCTTTGTTACACTTTTCTAGAATAGAGCCTTTCAATGATCAAAATGGAAGAAATTACCATGGTAAAGCTAATGTACATAAGGTAACACAAATAAAGAACTCAGGGTAATGGGGATAAAATGAAACTTTATTGAAAGTTAGGTAAATTCAAGTAACAAAACAATTAAATATTTCAAAGAACAGGAACTGGAGAAACTCTAAGGGCAGAGAATTTTTAACCTCCATTCAAGTGTCAAATGATGACTTATGAAAAACCTGCAAAAGCTATCTCAGCTTTACAGATCCAGTACAGATTGGTCTCACATGGCTGGTAGGATGTTTAGCAAATTAAGCAGCAGCTAGCACACCCAGGAAGATAAAAAAAAAAGGATTGAGTCAAGCACAGCAACAGAGAACCATGAACTCAGAGTCGCAGACTGAACGCAAACCCCCACAGCCTCAGTCAGGATGGTTTCTGTTTTCTGCTTTTGGCCTTTTTAAAAGTTGGATTTTTTTTTTAAATTTTGGAATGCCATTATACAGCTTGGACTGGTCTGACGCTGACAGATGTTTACCCCTAAGTCAGTCCCAGAAGCCAAGTGGAGAGCAGCCCTCAAAATTGAACCGCTCACTTGCCCATGTCAGAGTTGCGACATGCCGGAGACCAGCTCCAGCTGACTGAGAGCTTGCAAAGGATGCGTGGATCGGGCGAGACTGTAAGAGGAAATGAGAAGACACAGACCACTATGGCTTGATGCTCATAATGGACAACTCAGAAAAGTTGCCTTCTTTATTTACACACAAATCATCACAAACTTTTGCACAATATCCAATTGTTTCATTTTTACATCATGGTTAAGAAAATGCAAAAAACAATCCTAACATATTATTTACTTTAAAGAAAACATTTTTGGCAAACCATTACTCATTGAAATCTGCAGTGACCTGGCTGAAGCCAGGAATTCCACGGTTGGCAGCACATGCAGTTACATAGTGAGAAGTAGTTTAGTTATACTCAAAATTAATCTTATACTCAAAATCAATTTCTACTAAACACAAACTAAGATTGATTAAGATATTATTAAAAGATTATTGAATTAAAAGATTATAAATGAAAGGATCTTACAAAAGCATGTAACATAGGTTCTTTGCTAAATCTTATAATCAAGTCATGCATTAATTACTGTCACCTTCACCTAGTGCTGATTCAATTGTTTTTTGTTCTTTTGTTAAAGGGCAGTGAAAGGGATCAAGGCAGCTCAGCCAATCTACAGAGGGCCTTTACAAAAAACTTCCTTTTATCTATATAAACTGTTTTCTTTCCCTTAATATAAGTGCCAATATAAGACAAAAATTTTTATAAACTGATTTCTTTCCCTAAACATAAGTACCAATATAAGATAGAGATTTTAAGCCATTTTGAGGGGGTTCACATTTGTTTCCCTTTAGAAGATGCCCCATGTACTTTTGCTTTCTATGGTGAGAAACTAGAATACATCATATCATGTGCTGTAACAGTTCAAGGTGCATGGTAAACAAACTCTTTGTACCTCCATGATTGCCATCAGTTCCAAGATATTATCAAGCCATTTCTTAAGGAAAACATTACTTATACTAGGGCAAATTCCAGGACAAAAGTGGGCGCATAACAGGATTTTTGGAGACATTGTGGGCTCAATTGTACTATTGTATACTTTTAGCTGTGTGTCATAGCCTTACGTCGCTAAAGATGTTTTTATCATAACATGATTGATCAATTTGAGGTGTCATACTAGTTACAGGAATCACTTCCCATTAGCAGAAAAACAGCAACAACACCCTCAGGAGAATTCTATGAAACATCAGAGAGGTGATTGAGTGTCCATACAATGGTGTGAGGCAGCAATGAGGTGACCAGAGACATTCCGCCGGGCCTTGCCTAGCTGCTAGAAACTCCTCGTAGCCTTGCTAACCAAGAAGCAGTGCTCATCACACACCCATGCCATCCGACCCAACTGCATGGCTCCCCACAGCAACGCTGGTATTTGTACGAAAAAGAGGGGGAAATCATTAGCCAGACAAAAACAAAAGCAGCTGCAGCCTGCCTCATGTCTCCGATGAGTTTACGCACACACTCCTCTTCTATGCACAGCCATGAGGAAGGAACACATGGTAAATCAATTCAAGATAACCGACTGTATGTACACCCACAGATGCCCACCTGCCATAATGCAGCTTCAAGCTTTACTAATTTTAAATGGGTAAGAGCTGTAACTCATATAGAGCAACATTTGAAAGCTGAGTTATTCTCATTTCTATTCCACCATGTAATGAGGCACCACTATCAATGGCACGCGCTGCTCGTCAGGTTAACTGACAGTGGACAGGGCACGAGAACGGAGCTTCCGCACCCCGCCCTTCCTGCCTCCTCTCGCGCCATTCATGTTAATTGAAGGTGCAGAACGTGCACACTGCCTCTCCTGTCTTCTGCACCATCCACAACTGACAGAGCAGAAATTACTCCGGAGGCTGCGCACACCCAGCCCCTCCTGGCTGCTACTGTATTAGATTAAGTAAACTATAGGAAAACTGAGTAAGTCCCTTCCTGCTTGAGCTTTCAGATCGGCGCGATAGTGTAGTGATTAAAGTCCTCGCCTTGCACACCCGGGATCCCACATGGGCGCCGGTTCTAATATCAGCAGCCCTGCTTCCCATCCAGCTCCCTGCATGTGGCCTGGGAAGGCAGTCGAGGACAGCCCAAGTCTTTGGGGCCCTGCACCCAAGTGGGAGAGCTGGAAAAGGCTCCGGACTCCTAGCTTTGGATTGGCTCAGCTCCAGCTGTTGCAGCCGCTAGGGGAGTAAACCATAGGACGGAAGATCTTCCTCTCTGTCTCTCCTCCTCTCTGTATATCTACCTTTCCAATAAAATAAATAAATAAATAAATCTTTTAAAAAGAAAAAAACCCTGCCTTCTACTGCTCCAGGTGTGTAACGGGAGCTGCTGTCACCAAGCTTCAGAAATAAAGACTCCTCTTAATATCCTACACTTTGAAAAAATATATCCTACACTTTGATCCTGTTGATCTCTGTCACACTCCACAACAACCTTATAGATTTGTGCAGGTGAAGAATGACAATTTTTCTATGTGAGCACACAAAACTAAATAAGATTAAATAGCAAGCAAATAAAATATGCAACAAGGGCCTGGTGCACTAGCCTAGCAGTTAAATCCTTGCTTTGAATGTTCTGGGATCCCGCATGGGTGCTGGTTCTAATCCCATTAGACCTGCTTCCCAACCAACTCTCTGCTTGTGTCCTGGGAAAGTAGTCAAGGATGCCCCAAAGCCTTGGGACCATTGTACCCACATGGGAGACCTGGAAGAGACTTCTGGCTCCTAGGTTTGGATCAGCACAGCTTTAGCCACTGCAGCCCCTTGAGGCATGGATTAACGGATGAAAGATCTTCCTCTCTGTCTCTCCTTCTCTGTATATCTGACTTTGCAATAAAAAAAAATAAATCTTTAAAAATATGCAATGAGGTTTTCCAAAAATGTTTAGATTTTTCAGTCCTAGGTGATTGAGCTTGAAATGCCGTATGGCTTCGGGGCACCTGCTTAGACATAGATTTGAGTGTCTCAGATGATTGATGACCGGTTCCATCCTTCCCACTGTGACTGTAGAAGCAGCTTCTGTTCACCTACGTGTGCATTGCCCAGGAGAGCTGAGGAACAGCTTTCAGCTGCTTTGATTTCCTCCAGATAGCACTCTTGTCCTCCCACTAGATAACGTGCAGGTAAGGATGTGAGGAGGCGTGTAAGGAAAGGTCAGTGCTTAAATATGATGCAGAAACATGCAGCAAATGGCTGCTGAAGAAAGTGAGTGGGACCAAGTGAAGGGGGAAATGGATATTACAATTCATATCATTTGTGTTCTATATGATTTTGCTTTCTGCATCAAGCACACATTGATGTGCCTGTGGGTGCGAGGAGAAGGGGAAGTAGCAAAGGTGAGGACAGAGAGCGCAGTATCTGCTCTGGGCAAGAGCTTAGGAACAGGTGTTCGAGTGCACATGAAATGAAATGGTCTTGAGGTAGAGGACTCAATGGGAGGACAAAGCAGAGCATCCCAAGTGCTCAGTCGATTCAGTCATCTCCATCCTCAATTCCTGCTGAGTTGTTGTTCAGCATTCTGCAAATGTGAAGCTCGCTCCTGTGGTCTGTGTCCATCTCTCCACCTGCACTCTTCTGTGTCCCACAGGCAGTTGCTGCGGTGTGTTCAATTGTGCCCTGCCCTCTTGAGGGGTGGGCAGGAGGGAACCTCAGCAAGATGCATTTCCCGAGTACCTAGGGGTTTTAATGCCTGGATATTCTCTTTAGTGTTGGCACCCCAGTTTCACTAACGGACTGTAGAGTGGCCGTGCAGGATCTTATTTCTATCTGGAGACCAGCCTTCACTTGATGCTGTAAGGGTCATGAAGATGGCTGCCTTGGATTGCAATGCTCACCTTCATTCCAGGCCAGTGAGCCTGTGTCACCATAAGAAAATCTTAACAAAGGCAGGCAGTCTAAGCTACCACAGTGACTAGGAGTTAGCCTCTCTCAGAACTCCCAACCTCATCAGGAAATACAAGACTCTTTCTAGCCCCTATTCTATCAGCAGCACTCAGAGTATGGATCACAAGCCCTTCATCTGACATCAGCTAACAAAATATGCACTCATTTGTTGAAGTACAAACCTACTTTTGCAAAATTCTTGCAGTTTTGTTTGCATTCAAAGTGTCTCCACAGCTGTTTTATCACAGAATACTTCATTCTGTAATAAAAGTGTATGTACTGTGAAGATTCACTATGGATACATGTGCCCCCAGGATGAAAATTATATGAATGTTGAACAAGACTGCCTGGCAAACAGCCTGTGTGCCTCTGGCCTCCGACCCCTGCTCACACTGAGGAGAGAAGCTTCATTCCAAGCCCGGCACAATAGCTTATTGGCTAAAGTATTTGCCTTGCTCACGCTGGGATTCTTAAGGGAGCCAGTTCTAATCCTGGCAGCCCTACTTCCCATCCAGTTCTCTGCTTTGCAAAGCATTCGAAGGTGGCCCAAAGCCTTGGTATCTTGCACCCATGTGGGGGACCTGGAGGCAGCTCCAGACTCCTGGCTTCAGATTACCTCAGCTCTGGTCATTGCAGCCACTTGGGAAGTGAGTCATCAGACAAAAGATTCTTTTTTCTGTCTCTCCTCCTCTCTGTATATCTGACTTTAAAATATATATATATATTAACAAATAAAGACGCTTCATTCTTCATTTACACCATGGAAACGTTCTCTAAAGGAACAGTGGAGTAAAGGTTCTACTGGAGATGGCTGGTTCTTGGAGGAGCTGTAGTTTCCTATTCAGCACCTCCTGGGCATGAACACGTGAGAACAGAGCCTGAGGCCTTCCCTTCAGGGAAAGGAGCTGGCCCGGCCTTGGCTGCACGGGCAGGCTTCCTCAGGGGCCGAGAGCCCTCTGGCCTGTCTTGCTCCCTACAGAAGGGAGCCAAGGACCGCAGCTAGAGGGCGTGTGACTCCGCTGAAGCTGGATCATCTAAGAACGGGAGCACAGCCTGCTCTGCTAAAATGCTTTGCTCCAATTTGCTGGCATGGCCTGGACAGGACACTGGCCCTAGTGTTGTCAACCAAGCAAATATCCCACTAATCCAACTTTTCTCCAACCATGGCTCTTAGATGTTTGCGGATGCTTTCCTGCCTGTTAACTCTCACCTGCTTTAATTGCAGACCACAGCAGTTTGTACTTCAGGGAGTGAGTTTCCTCTCACCACATGGTGGTAACATGAGGGTGTTCAGTACTGTTGCGAGGGCATATGGCCTTCCTGCTAGGGTCTGCCTTCCTTTCTGTCTGTGGTGAAGAGCAGATGCCATCTGCCAGGGTCTCAGGGGCCTGTGGGTGTTGGGTTTGTGCAATGAATGGCAAAACTGCTGCCTGTCCTCTTTCTCAGGGGCTCAAATCAACTTTGCTTATTTACTTGATGTTTTCCTCATGCAAAAACACTTCTGCCTACTGTATGTACATGTACTCTGCCTGATTTTTCTTCTTTCTCCTTTTTTTTTTTGACATATTTTTTCAATGATTCTTTGACTTCATCCAGGCAAAGGCAAGATCAAAACAGCGGCCACTGCAGCTCTCCCTGACTCCGTTCTTCACTTGTTCCTCAAGGATGTCCCGGCTAGGGAGCACTTGGCAACAGGCCGTGCATTTAAAGCCACTCTGGCCACGTGAGCCTTTCAGGGGTCTTCACCCTGGGCCTCTCCTCCAGAGCTAGAGGCTCTGCTGGGCTAGCAGCCTGGAGACCCGCTTCTTGCTCTTCTGTGTCAAAGCTAGCCTCAACGTCGATGATCATACGCCGTGTAAGCACAGAACAGCTGGCCTCCTAGGGGAGTTTCCCAGTGTGGGTCAGTTCTTGTACTCTTGCCCTCTTCTTTGGCAGCAGCAAGCCATCCCGTGTGACTCATTTAGCATTTAGCCTGTAAAAAGGGAGTCAATGATACTATGATGGAAAAGTGGAACATTGTAACAGAAAAGAGCTTTTTGTGGCTTAAATCCACAGAATAATTTCTAGCTTCTATGGCCTCTAATACTTCTTTTTCTTTTTTTTTTTAAAGAATTTATTCTATTGAAAAGTCAGATTTACAGAGAGAAGTAGAGATAAAAGCCTTTGTCTGTTGATTCACTACCCAAGTGGCAACAACAGACAAATCTAAGCCAATCTGAAGCCAGGAACCAGGAGATTCTTCCAGATTTCCCATGTGGGTGCAGCGTCCCAAGGCTTTGAGCCATCCTTGATTGCTTTCCCAGGCCACAAGTAGGGAGCTGGATGGGAAGTGGAGCAGCTGATGGACATGACCTGGTGTCCATATTGGATACATGGGGATGCCAGGTGCTGGGGTCCATGCAGTGGTTGTGAATGACACAAAGATGTGAAGAGAACAGCTCCTCTGTTTGGCAACACCCAGAGGAGCTTCCAGCTGTTTAGCAAGGCTCAGCGGATGTCTCTCCAACCATCTTGACACAGTCTCACTACCTTTTACATGGACACTTAACCACCCCACAAGGAATTCAATTGAGGCAGCGTTGTTTGCATTTAGCCACCAGGCCTTCACGCTGGACCCCTCCCTCTGTCCTTATGGCTGCCTCTGTCAGTGCTGTGTCCAGCTCAGGTGGTGATACTCAGGAAGCTGGAGGCTGATCAGCTTGTATGTTTCTAAAAGGCCCAATGTGACTGCTACAGCCCAGACCACATTGATGAATCAGAGCTCGCTCAACTGCAGGAGGCAATGGTGTGTTTTCTCTCCTCTTCCTCCACTACTTTTGTTTTCTGGGCCCATTTTCCATTCATGACGGATACCTCTCTATGCAGGCAAGCCGTGTGTGCGTGTTTTTCTCATCTGCTGAATAAAAGGCATTGTATATATATGCCAGATGTAGAATTCCTCTCTTCCAGCACAAGAACCTGCAATAAACATTGACTGTGAATATGAATATTGAAGCAAAAACTGACAGAGGTAAGTGAGAAGCAGTGATGGCAGCAGTAGAGGGAGATGCCACAGCTCAGTTTCAGCAAAGGAGAGAGCAATCAGACAGGAAGTCAGTGAGAAGCACCAAGCTTCAATCACTGCACAGGCAAATGGACGCACCAGCCCTACAGGACACGCCGCCTAGGAGCTGCTGAACGCAAATTCTTCTCAGCTGCCATGGAGCAGTCTACAAATGGGACCACCTGTTAGTTTGGGAATCAGTCTCAAAACTTAAGAAAATTGTCATCGTACCAATGTCTTTCCTAACTGCAGTGGAGAGAAAATAGAAATCAGTGCTCTATAGGGTCAGCACTGTGGTATGGTAGGTTAAGCTACCACCGGCTGAGTTGGTATCCCATATGTGTACCAGCGTGAGTCCTGGTTGCTCCTCTCCTGAGTCAGCTCCCTTCTAAAGAACATGACAAGGTGTGGGGCATGACCCAAGTGCTTAGTCCCCTCCATGGTATGGGAGAAAATTGCAGCTTCTAGCTTCTAGCTCCTAGCTTTGTCCATGGCCCAGTACTGGATGTTTTGGCCATTTGGAAATGAAACAGCAATAGTAAATTCTCTCTCTCTCTCTCTCTCTCTCTCTCTCTCTCTCTCTCTCTCTTCCTTCCTTATTCTCATAATAACTCTGGCCTTTTCAATTTTTGTTTTGAATATTGTTTACATAGTTGAGTGGGATGCATGCCCATGTGGACCTCTGATTGGTTTGTGGAGGGTCAAGGTGTGGAGGAATGGGGGAGGAACAGGGGTTGGATAAATGGTTCCATTTTTTCCTATTTCTCCTCTATTGCAGGGTGGTGTGCGGTGGCAGAGAGTGCTGCTTTTGCGGCCAAACCACATCAGCACCGGGAGGTGAGGGCAGTCATTTGATGATGCCTTAAAGGTTGGAGTTTGTGGAGTCCCAACAAGAATATAGGGCACCTGGTTCTTGACGGCCACCTGAGTGCATTTGTGTACAATAGAATCAACCCCTGTGATCCCAACAGGACAAGAACAAGGAGGCCAAAGTCTCCTGTCCCCAAAGCTCTCACAGATGCCTCCACTTGGACAATGCCAACTAACAATAGAAGCTGTGTGAGTTTACAGCTGGGAACAGAGCAGGGGCTGGCAGCGTCCACAAGGCTTTACTCTGCCTAGCCTGCCAATATCTCCAGGACACCATGCAGTAGCACTGCACAGCTGTCTCTCTTCCCTGCCCATCAGGGCCATGTTCAAGTGCAGGGGCTCAGGCAAGGCATGCCAACTACAGGCAGCTGGTGCCACTCCTGTGCTAGGCAGATTAGGCAGGTAAGCTGCTTAGCACCTCTGCATGTCAGGGAGCAGGTAAGTGGATTAGAATCCTCACATGTCCTCTGGTTAGGTGAGGCTACAAGGCAGACTAGGCATGCCACAAAAGCTACCATAACATAGTACCACAAGCATAGAATGACACATGTCCATCTGGCAGCCAGAAGCCAAATTACAGGCCAGGATCATGGTCCCTTCTGAGGCTGTGACAGGAGGCCTGCTGCAGGGCTCTCCAGCAGCACTGATTGCTGGCCACTCAGCAATTCCCAGGCCATGGACACAGCCTCAGTCTCCACCTTCATAATCACAGTAGTCTCCCTTTTCATCTTTTATGAAGAAAAAACATCAGATCTATTTATTTGAAAGGTAAAGTGAGAGAGAGTGAGAGAGAGAGAGAGAGGTCTCCCATCTGCTGGTTTACTCCCCCAATGGCCGCACTGGCTGGGCCTGGGATGATTTAAGGCCAGGAGACAGAGGGAGCTGGATCAGAAGGGAAGCAGCTGGACCATGCACCTGTGCCCGTATGGGATACCAGCTACCAGCACTGCAAGCAGGAGCTCAGACTGCTCCAACAAGGTGCTGTTCCCTTAGCGTTATCTAACTCCCAAAGGCTATTCAAGCCCTCTAAAATGAATGTCAGATCCAGGGGTAAGACTTATGGTGTTGGGCCCGGCAGCATGACCTAGCAGTTAAAGTCCTCACCTTGAACACGCCGGGTTCCCAAATGGGTGCCGGTTCTAATCCCGGCAGCTCCACTTCCCATCCAGCTCCCTGCTTGTGGCCTGGGAAAGCAGTCGAGGATGGCCCAATGCTTTGGGATCCTGCACCCACATGGGAGACCTGGAGGAAGTTACTGGCTCCTGGCTCCAGATTGGCAGAGCACCGGCCATTGCCATCACTTGGGGAGTGAATCATCGGATGGAAGATCTTCCTCTCCATCTCTCCTCCTCTCTGTATATCTGACTTTGTAATAAAAAGAAAAATCTTATAAAAAAAAAAAGACTTATGAGGTCATTCCCCCAGGCCACCATCTCACTGCCCCTTTTTTGTACACACTATGAGTATTGGGAAACATAATTGAGTAGTGTTAAATTCTGAGACACCACACACCTCAGTGAGAAGGGAACCTTGCCAAACTTGCTCTCAGGAAGGTCACTGTTGGTCTCTAACCAGATGACCAGCCCAATCACACTTTCCAGTGGGCAGCACAGGAACTATCCAGCTATTTCCTAATTAGAGACCACCAGTTGCGAAGATTTCTGCAGAGAAACGCCTGCCCAGTTGAGCAACGCATGAGGTCTCAGGGAACTCCTCTAAACCATGACACTCAACACGCTCCCTGAAGCTCCCACTCAGGAACACCCCATCTGCTTTCCTTTCCTTCTTTTCACAATCACTTGTTGAAAAACTTCTCTAGAATCTATCTCTAATTTTTATTTCTATAAATAATTAAGGAATGAGCCCACAGATTTCACTAAGCACACTCCCTCCTGGGCGTGCCCTGCAACCAATTGAGTTGTGCAGAATGGCAGCAGAGGGGAGAATGCTGCCATGGGCTCTGGGCACCCCATCAGCCCCTAAGGGACTCGGGGGGGGGGGCAGGGCTACTCTCCTCTCCCAGGATGACTGAATAGCAGTGACAGCTCAGACAACACGATTCTTCCTTCCTTCTGTCACCTCCAAAGACAAAGCACTCAATGCAGGGACCAACACCAGATCCTAAACCCTTGAGAGGCCCAGTCGGCCAGTGTGCGCTCTGGGAAGAGGCTCTGCAGTGCATTCCCAGCAAGTACAGCTTCTTCAACTCCCCAAGACCACCAACTAGGGTCAGCCAGGAGCCTAGAAAAATCAGCATCGTAGAAGCCAGTGAACCTCTAGAGCCTTTCTAACAAGTTAGATCAGTTTTAACCATGCTTCATTAACCTTACTTCATTAAAAACACAGTTGTTTTCAGATCCTATAAATACATAAACCACTCACTAGGGTGGGATGTAGGTCACCACACTCAGCAGGACATGATTTTGACAAGCAGTTCCATGCATGAGTATTCATGCTTACATGGTACTTACAAGAATGTCAGATACAATGACAAATACAATCTAAACAACCTACAAATCTACAACCACCCCATGTCTCTCTCTCTCATGCTCACTCTCACTCTTTCCCCTTGATCCCTTGCAGCAAAAGCATAGATGCTGCAGCCACACATAGGCTAGTAGATGAGCAATTTCAAGTATCCACCAGTTTGTTTTGGATTCCCATCCTCAACTTGACCACTGAGTGAATTCCACTGTGATTTCTCAATCAGACTGATTTCCGAGGTAACAGGCAACCTAGGCAGGTCTCTTCATTGTGGGAAAAGGGGACATGGATAAGCAAAAGGGGATCCAGGTCCCATGTGAATGAGCAGGAAACAGGGGCGTGGAGCCTGATGGATGGGGAGTGGAGGGAAAGAAGGACAGAGAGTAGTGAGAAGCTGAGAGCAGAGAGAAGCTGAGAGCAGAGACAGCAGGCCACATGTCTCAGATGCAGTCATGGCAACAGGCACCACCAGTGACTTCCATGGTGGCCTGGGGAGCCATTTACACTGGGAGAGTCTCAGTGTCATGAATATATTCCAAGGACAGTCACCTTTTATTACAGGAAAGAACTGTTCTCAGCAAGCCCCGATCTCAACTGCTCCACTAGCTGCCCTGGGTGCCATTGAGAGCAGAGATTTCTCCATTAGGCTTGCTTGAACCTGTTCTTTTTTTTCATATTTATAGAAAGGGCAATATGCTAAATGTGCAACAATATCTGCTTTATTATTTTTAAGTTTCATTTCTTTTATATTTGAAAGTAAGATAAAAGAGAGGAGGAGAGACAGCAGGATCCTCTGTCTGCTAACTCATTCCCCAGTGGTTACAATGGCTGGAGTGGAAACGATCGCTAGGCAACAGCCAAGAGCCTTTCCCAGGTCTCCCATATAGGTGCAGTGTCCCAAGGCCCTCAGCCATCCTCCACGGCCTTCCCAGGCCATAAGCAGGGAGCTGGGCAAAAGCAGGACTGCAGGAATTATAACCGTATGGGATCCGGGCATGTAAAGGCAAGGAACCCAGCTACTACAATACACTGCGGCACTCATCTGCTTACACTCTATTGTCTTCACAATGGTTTTTAAAACATATGTAACAGAAAGAATATTCTCATTAAGCCATCTTGCTCAATTCTTGCAAGCTCGGGTTGTCAGCATGGTGACATTTTAGGAAGCTCTCCAGTGTGAACTCAGACTTGGATTCTGGCCAGGTGGGGCCATATTTGTGTGGCAACAGAGCTAAGAGTCAGAAAATGGGAAACTCGTAACACAGTGGTTCCTGAAAACCATTGAGAGGTGAAACCATGAAAATTCTATTTCCTTTCTTCCTCTAATTGTATAAAATACCCTCAGGTGGTGGGAGGTGT
This sequence comes from Ochotona princeps, assembly GCF_030435755.1. Taxonomy (NCBI): domain Eukaryota; kingdom Metazoa; phylum Chordata; class Mammalia; order Lagomorpha; family Ochotonidae; genus Ochotona; species Ochotona princeps. Next base: position 154,354 of record NW_026700838.1, on the reverse strand, counting down.
GGCTATGGAGCTCCAAACCTGGTCCTCTCTCACACACACAGCAGGCCCAACATTGACCCTGCGGTGAGGAAAGAAAGTAGTGTTTACAGCAAAAGTGTCTGGCAAGGATCAAGTGTCTATGGTAAATTCCTGGGCTCCCTTTGGAGTCAGCGGTGGGAGTTCTTACAGGTAAACTTGGGGCTGAGAGGTGTGTGAAAAGAGTTAAAGTCTTTGTACATAAGCCTGTCTTCAGCTGAGGCTACCCAGAGTCTGACCCAAAGTTAATTCTCATGCTTGCAGCTGGTTGCTAGGAAACTGAGAAGAGCTGCCTGCGCCCAGTGCTTTCGTGTCCAAAGTCTCCCAGCCAAGCTCAGCAACAGCCATTTCAGCCAAGTGGGGAGAAAGCTAGTGGGTGGGAGATCTTTTTGTCTCTGTTCTCTGTAAATCTGCCTTTCCAATACAAACAAGCACAATCTCACACAAAAATAGCACTTGTTGCTTTAACAGAAGATTAATGAACAAAACTAGGTTCTAATTCTGAGTCAGTGTACTTTTGATATTAAATTTTAGATGAAGTTATAAACAACACTTTAAGAATTACGGTCTATTTTCTCACTCATATTCTCAGATATATGCCCCTAAAACCTTGTATTACTTGCTCAAACCTTCTGCAACTCACTTGGATGTTTTAGTAGTTTTGTCTTATCTTTCCCTTGAATAGTTATTCTCTTGTATGACATTTTTGCAAGCAATGCTTTACTTGATCAAAAAGTCCTCTTTTTCTCAGATTTAGTTTTATATTTGCTATTGGAAAGGCAGATTACAGTGAGAAGGAAAAACAAAGATCCTTCATCCACTGGTTAACTCCTCAGGTGGCTGCAATGACTGGTGCTGAGCTGATCTGAAATCAGGAACCAGGAGCCTCTTCCAGGTCTCCCACATGGGTGCAGGGTCCCAGACTCTGGGCCAACCTCTCCAGCTTTCCCAGGAAAGAAGCTAGGAGCTGGAGGGGAAGAGGAGGAGACAGGACATAAACCAGACGTCATGTGGGATCCTGGAACATGAAGGTGGAGGATTAGCCAATTAAGACAACAGGCCAAGTCCCCAAAATTCTTTTTCATAACAGTTCTCATGAGGAACACATTCTCTTGCTTGTGACTCAGCTTTCATTTGCTGATTTCTTCAATTACATTGTGAAATTTAATCCTTTAAACTTCCCCAAATTAAGAATAAATAATCTGGAAAATGGTGTAGTACCCTATTACCTTGAACGCAGGTGTCCTCACCTTGAACGCTGCCCTGCTTCCAAACCAGGTCACTGCTTGTGGCCTGGGAAAGCAGTCTAGGACAGCCCAAAGCCTTGGGACCCTGCACCCATGTGGAAGACCAGGAAGAAGCTCCTGTCTCCTGGCTTCTGATCGGATCAGCTAGGCACTGGCCATTATGATCACTTGAGGAGAGAATTAATGGAGGAAGATCTTCCTGTCTTTCTCTCTTCCTCTTGCATATTTTATTGTGCAATAAAAATGAATCTTTAAAAAGGTTAGCACTAAGACTAAATTTTCTTCGTTAAAAACATTAAATTTGAAGCTTATTCATTTAAACCTGTGTTAAACTATGTTTCCTATGTGGGCAATTTGTGAAAACATACTTGGTAACAAACTCAGAATCCTTAGCATTTGAAATGTTAAAATGATCTAAGAATACGTTTAGAAGCGTGGAACTCATCTGCCTTTAACCCCAATTTATCCCTAGTAATGATACCTTAATGATTTAAGATGCTCTGATATTATAACATCTCTTCATTTGAATTAAGCTCAAAATTAGATTCATATGAACCCAAAATTACTTTCAACTCCAACTTTTGACTCTGAGTTGTGGTTTCATCGCTGCACTCTAGCAGCTCACAGCATGACCTGGGTAACTCCAGCAGATAACCAAGCTCCCTTCTGCCCCTCAAGGCAAGTCTGCCAAACAAGCTGAAACTGGGCTCCTGCCAGTGCTGACCACTGTGCCCAGGGTTCCACTGTGCTCCTAGGGTTGCCTTAGTCCATGGGGGAATGTCATTTCCAACTGAACAAACAATCCACTGGACCAACAACATTTACTCTCCCTGCTCATCCCCCAGACATCCTCAGCAACGCTCGGGTCCTAGTGGGAGGTGGTGATAAAAACCATTGTCCCATTTTCCAGCGAACGCACCAGAAAATGTTATGGGATTCATGGACTGAAAGACCAGACACTAAGGTCTTTCACAGGAAAAATTACTATTCTTGCTGTGCCACATGAGGCTCAGTCACATGCATATCCAAAAAGATTGAGTCCCATACAGGGGCATCTCCTTATTTGTCATTTTGTCTAATTTGCAAACCAGCAGCTATTTCAGTCCCACAGGGATGAGCCCACATCCCCCACAGAATCTGCTCCCGGACCCGGTGCTCTCATGGCTAGTTAGTGTCACGGTGCAGCCTTCTGTGGCCCACCTCTTGCCTGATACTCACTGGTGGTCCTGTGGCGAGCCCTGCCAGGCACGACCCAGCCCTAGCTTTCCTTTGACCAGAGGGTGATGGTCAATACTAACTAGCTCAGCTCGGGTCTCCCACAAGGCTGGATGCACTGGTGTGACCAAGTGGACTGGCCACTTGCTTTCTTTGGCCTTCTGTGTGTAACAAAAAGAACCAGAACTAATTTCAGTTGATGTAAAATGTTAATTGACATAAATGTTCTTTTATCTGCCAGTCAATTAAAACAGAGCTCTTAAGAAATCTCTGCCAAGGAGACACAGCAGTTTCTAATTTCTAGTTTCCCTTCTCCAAAGCACCTGGTCTCAGCCCCTCCCTTACCTGCCTGTGCAGCAGCCTAGTTGGTGCAAGTCCCCCAGGAGTCATTCCTCACCTGTAACATACTCCCTCAGTGATCCTCCCTCCCACACATCTTTTCAAATTTAAATCTAAATTTTCATATATTGCTTAAAGTTATGTCTTACTCTCATTAACTTACATATTAGTGAAAATTTATAAAGCGATTTTGGGGTTTTATATGCACAAAATTTATTACAATATGTTTTTTAAAAGGTTCTTGCCTTTTACTTATTCTAAGAAGCCAAAAAAAGCACATAAATTTATAATTGGAAATATTGATTCTTTTTACATTTCCCCCAGTTTGTTTCAGAAAATTTTATCTAATTTACTTTGGAAACTAAAATATTAGGCTATTGTGATTATTATCTAAAGTCATACGCTTACCAAAGAGCAACATTTGAAACTTCACTGTACTTACACATAGGAGGTAAGGGACATTCCACTATACGTTCACATACATAGTTTGTTCTTGTCTCCAAGTTATGCCTTTATGACTTAAGTATACAGCTTTTTTGACATGAAATCTCAGAAGAAAACAATACTAATGACTCTGAACATGCCTTTAGTTTTATTTTTATCAAGAAATGCAAAACAACTTATCAGAGGTTTCTATATGTCAAATGGTTGTAAACCTAGCTGCCTGAGACACTGTAACTCGGAAACCTGCCATCACTGCCTTAGAATTACCTCTTACTCTTCATAATCCTGGTTAGCTCTAGCTGTTCTTGGCTGGGATCTGCAGCAGAAAAACATTCCTTGAGCACTCCATTCACTAGACTAACTGCAGACTTGGGAAAGGGGTTGAGCCTTTTCCCTGTATAGTTACATTCCTGGGATTCTTGCTCCCCGCTGTCACTTGCAGCAGGTTCCTCTTTAGCAAACTATAAAAGACTTTAAAGTCAGGGGTAGCCCCAGGGCCTCCTCATTCTTCATGGTGTAACTCACATGTAAGTTACACAATGACATCTGTAGGGTGAGAGGCTGCTGAGGCAGCACTAGAGGAAAAAGGAGCATCCTGCTCAAATCCCAGGGGAGCTGCAGCTCTCCAGAGAAAACCCAAAATGTAAGAAAACACCATTTGGAATACTCCCAAGGGGGAAAATAGAGGTGTGGGCACAAAACAGCTTGAAGCAGAGAGAGAGCAAACCAGTGGGGACACTGGATTCCCAGCTCTGGGCCCCCAACCCCTGTCTGCCTTACGGGGTCACCACTGGTCACAAATAAACTCAGGTGCTCTTTTGCATGATTGCACCCTGTGTTGGACTTTCCTGCTCTCTCCAACCAGGAAGCAGCACCGTGGTGCCTGAACACAGGGTTTAGATTCTCCCTCTTTCTGCTTTCCTCCCCACAGTCAGTATGCCTTGTAGGAATGTGCTCTGGGTGAGGGCAGTGCCCCTCGATCATCCAACCTCCTCTCTTGGCTTGTGGTCTGGGAGGCCATCAGCAGGCCTATTGCCATGGCACAACTCCCTGCAACTGGACAAGTCTCCTTTCTCTTCTTCCCCATGGTCAGGGGCTTAGGTATTGTCAAGGACCTGGGTGGGGGCTCCCCCTTGAGACAGCCACCTCCTGTCTTTTGTCAAAGGCGAGACTGAGCATCTTCTGACACTGGTGGAATTGCTGACAGGGTCTGACAGAGTGATTTGCATTCATTTCCTGCTCACCTGATTCTCCCTGAGCCTCTGGGCCAGGAAGTGGGCGGTGCCTCACTTAAGGGGCCCTCTGTGGAATGGCCATTTCTGCCTCAGGAACTCCCCTACTATGCCACTGCTTCCACTGGTGAGTGTGAGAGCTTGGACTGGAGTGGACTGGCTGCAAGATCTGTCAGCTGACAAGTATGCTGGGTTTTGGCAGGGCTGGGCAGGGCTGGGCAGGGCTGGGCAGGGCTGAGCTACTATACCAGCTGGTGCACACAAGAACCAAAACAAGTGCAGGCCAGATGGAATTTACTGTAAGGCTCACTGGCAAAAGGTAAGACTAGGTGCAGTCACATTAGGTTGAACCAGAGTATCTGCTTTAAGTGCAGGGTCTGGAGCTGGTAGAACCATGGTCACTCTCCTGCTAGGCTGCATGCTCATGAGCATGAGAACCAGGGCTGCGATTGCACCAGGCTGAACAACATGTAGCATATATGTGGGCCTGGTGTGGGGGCGGGGTGGACTGAATGGAGCTACAATACCCATGGGTGTGTGTAAGAGCTGGGTGGGATATGGAATGGACCTGACTAGACCACAACACACACCAGCACACCAAAAACGGGCTGTGGTGGGCCTTGTGGGAACTATTAGGAGTTGCCCCAACTAGGCTTTAGCACCCACTGGTGTTTGTGATGATGGGATCTGTTATAGGTTGGGTTGGGCTTGCCCAAAGCACCCATTAGTTCACGTGAGATTCTGGGGTCCATGCAGTAGGTGTGGATGACATGAAGGTGTGAAGAGAACACCTCCCCTGTTTGGCAGGGCCCAGGGGAGTTTCCAGGTGTTTTTCAGGGCCAGGCTGAGTTCTCTCTGATCACCTTGATGTGGTTTCACCCCCTGTTTGCATGGACACTCAAGCACCCCACTAAGAATTCTGTAATCTATTGAGCCATTGCTGTTGGCCCCTCTGAGATGATTTTGCAATCTATGTGAGCTTGAGAGTTAATGTCGCTGATAATATCTTGGTGAATGTATCTTGGACAATTTACACACAAGCACAGTTAACCCCATGCCATTTCTGGACACCTTTTTGGGTACTTAACCATTGCCTCAGAATCTGGCCCAGACATGTAGCACACCTTCTGGGAAAGGGCATGATAAATGTCCTAAATGTTAATGCAAGTGATGGGAGTAACAGCTGTAAATGCTATGGCAATAAATATAGTTACTGTTATCTCAATGGCTATCCTGTCTTTGCAATTTCTTTGGGACATAGAAATGTAACTGTTCTGGCCACTTTTATAATTTTTAGCTAAAGGAATTAAGGATGCTTTTATTAAAGAAATATGCTTTTAATTATTGTTTCATTGTTTATAGGGTTGTAGAGCCTATAGTTATACTGGACTTCAACATTTGAAACCCTTGTCTTGGATTTTGATGTTTTTTCCTTGTGACATATATTTCCAGTTAAATGATGGGTAAATTGTAGAAATAGAAATGTAGTAGGAATGTCTTACTGATTAGCAGGTAATCGCATGTGCCTTGGCCTTGGAGTCCTGGCTGTTGCTCCATGGCTGCTACTGAAGAATGAATAATGGCTTGCTTTGAAGAATATGAATACAGTACTTTGCAGAATTGTCTTAGGGGCACCTGCTTAGCCCTGAAGTACAGACAGAATGACCAAATGTCCATACATGACCCCTTAGTCTTGAAGTAAAAATATAATAATTACTTGTTTGTGAAGAAGCTTGTGAGGTGTCTGAATAAATAAAAAGGACAGCTTCTTCTTGAGCTGTTGCAAGAAGGCACCAAGTGACAGTGTCTGTGTCTTTCTTTATCACCAACTCCACGCACACTTCCCCAGCTCTGAACTCAGCTGGGGCTGGAATCTGGCAGTGAAAGGTTCAGCTGGTGGCAGATCTGACTAGGCAGCTGGCTGGCAAGTGCAGTGGCTGATGTATGTGACAGGCCCAAACTGCTCCTGCACTGGCTGGTGCACACAAGAGCCAAGTCTGAAGTCATCCTAAGCAGGGTTTCTTGGAGGACTCCCCAACTAGACTGCTGGACTCAAACTCTGGCCTCAGGGAAAACCACAGGCACTGTGCTCCCACTTGGAGTGCACGTGTTGGATCTGGACCTCCTCAATTCCTCTTGTCAGAGCAGGGGGAAAGCACACACAGATGCACACGAGGGCCATGGCAGCCAGCTCATCCAGGCCAGCAGAGGATGGCGAGTGTCTCGTCAGAGGATGGAAAGCAGAAGAGTTTGGACAACTGTCCTGGCCAAACATTGCAGCAAGTGTCTGGGACTGTGGAGACAGTCATGTGGACATTGTCACCATCAAACCTTGAAAAGATTCTCTCAACTCTGGAGCTGTTGTACAAGAACTGGCGCTAAGGCAGCAAGATGGCTCTGGGCCCGATGGACTGCAGTTCAGCTCAGGAGTGTTGTTATGCTGTAGGGGGCAGTAAGCAGATGTGGTTGTGGCTTCAGCTCTGCAGGTGGCAAATTTTCAAGAATCCTGGTGAGTGTTAGAGCTCAGTGGTCACACCTGAGTCGCCAGGCTGGTCAGTGCCACAGCTCTGCAGGTGTCCTGTCGTCACTGGGTCAGTGTTGCAGTCTATAGCCAGTGACAACCAGTGGCCATCCCTGCTTTGAGCTACAGCAATCCTATCCTGCTGCCATCGCTGTCACCTCCCAGCATTTACAGGCTTCCCCAAGGAATCCCCAGGAGTCAGGTGTGAACAGGAACATTTATTTGATCATGCCTGGGTCTGCAATGAAGATTAAGATCTCGAGCTTCCATTTTTAGGGTTTTTATACAAAAAAAAAAAATCCAGCCAATCAGACCGTTAGTATTTGGCTCCTCTACTTGCATGGTATCTTATCTTTAGGACAAACTATTGGTTAGTTCCAAGGTAGGTGGTGGGCTGCCTATCAAGGTGACTTGGCAAGTGTCACATAGGTTAAATGTTCCCAATGGGGTGCATGAGCAAATGTCCCATAAGTTGTCAGGCCTGGGGTTCACACAATTTCGTAGTACAGCAAGTGAAGCAGAAGTTACAGAAGCAGAAATATAGCAGTTAGCAATGAGCAGTAGTCAAATGGTTACAATTGTGGTCTTTAAGTTCCTCAAAGGGGTGAAATCTGCAATGTTGCAGACTATCAAAGACTCTCCAGTAACACCTCCAGGACATGCTCCCCCACATTGGGGTCTTTAAGACATCATCAAATGACTGTCCTCCACCCCCAGACAGTAAGGTAGTATGACAGCCAGGGACATGCATCCCTCTTAACTATGGAAACAAAATTTTAATACAAAATACATTTTAAAAAAGGCAGGTATTAAAGGCATAAAGGAGGAGTAAGGGAACTCTTACAGTTTTGAAGGGACCAAAAATAGTACAGGGCCAACTCTTTATGCCATTAATAGAGGAGCCCAGCCAGATTTTCTGGTTTGGATTTTGACTGAGTTTTTATATGTAATAATACTTCCTAAATGGCAACAATGACCATATCTGTCCAGGCCAAAGGCAACTCTCACCACAGCACACTGCCAAAATTATATTTTGCTGCTTCTATTGCTGGTCATCTCTTCCTGACTGATTTACTAATCAAAGCCTGTCCTAGGAATGGATCTGCAGGGGAGTATTCTACAAGTCAGGGATTGAGAGTCTTGTGCTTTCCACAACTGTGGACACACACTCACGGCCTCAACAGGCTTCCTCTGTGGGTGACAGGAAACCACTGTGCTCTGTCCCAAGCAAGGTTCCACCTTCTAAGAATACTGCCAATCCAACACGGCTGCACCCTCACCTGCCTTACAGTACACATGAGTCCCATTCGAATGGTGACTAGAATGAGGGGGATTCATGCTAACAGGTGGTGAATGCTATGGAGCAAATGAAGCAAAGTGATGCCCTGGGGCTCTGGCTTCAGAGCAGACTGGCTGAGAAGGTGATGCTGTAGGCAGATCCTGAGGGAAGGCTGCAAATCTCTTTTTTTTAAAGATTTATTTTATTTTCATTACAAAGTCAGATATACTGAGAGGAGGAGCAATAGAGATGAAGTGGAGCCTCTGGGATTAGAACCAGCGGCCATATGGGATCAAAGCGAGGACCTTAGCCACTAGGCCAAATCTCCACAGGTCCAGGCAGACACTCTGTAGGAGAGTGGGCCTGCTGGGGTGAGGCATGGGACACAGAACAACCAGAGAATACAGGGGCCATTTCCTGTGGGGTCAGGAGCTCTGTTGCATCTGGTTCCAGTGCTGAATGAGAGGCTCAGAGCAGCAGCTTGCTGGGTGGTACTCAATATTGCTGGAGTCTTGGGGAAAGGCAGGTGTGCAGACCCTATCCATCCATGCTGCTGAGGGTAGCCCTGCCTGCTGCACTGAGAGTGAACTGTCCCTGACCTGAGAGATGGAGTCCACTAATACGTGGTCTGGGACATGAACTCGCCCTAGCAAGCACAGGGCTCGCCTGAGACTGAGAGCCTGTGGGAGAGGAAAGGACACTGAGGCCTGTGAAGCCTTTTAGGAACTGTGGCCCACCCTGACTGGGATGGTGGTGACACAAGTCATAAAAAGAAGAGGATGCAGTGTAAGGCGAAAGAGCAGAATCCTGAGTCCCACAGGACCAGCACACCAAGTTTTCACCACAGCCCAGGGCTGGAGGGCTTGCTAACTGGCCCTAGAGTGTGAGTGCTTCAGTAACAGGCTCACCATGCTTCTCTCCCCTTCCATGCAAACCCTTTGCAAAGCTGCCCTACAGCTGAGCCCTGCCAGAAACAAAGCATTGTAGCCAAAATCAGTGCCAAAGTCAGCTGTCTGCTGACTAAATGGAGCGGCCACTACAGCGTGGATATTTCCCTGGAACATCGGTCCCAGCTGCACCTATGGATGTGCAGGCTCATGTGAGCTGGATTCGCCCTGGGGCCTGGTGATGGACAGGGAAGGGCTCCCTTTACCTGTGTCCCACTTAGATGTCTCACTGGGCTTTGCACATCAGCTCAGGTGCCAGGCACCTCTGCACACTGCATGGGAGCCTCTCCAAGATGCTCCCTCTTCACCCCTTCTCCATTCATGCCTTCTCGCCAAAATGACATCCTCCAAATGGAAAATGAAGGCACTACACAGAACCAAGTTCCTGTAGATTCACCACAGGTCTCCCCAGGAGCCATCAAGATAAAGGATTTGACCATCAGGGTCTGATCCTGCTCAGTCCCAGTCCCCACAGCCCATGAATTTTATGGGTATATTTGGCCAATGCCAGATTCAATCATCTAGTTTACTCATCTCAAATCTTCAAAATTTTATAATTTTTTTTAAAATAATTATTTTTTTCTTGTTTGAAAGGCAGAATTTCATGGACAGGGTAAGAAACAGAAAAGGATTGTTCCATGGTTGTAACAAACCAGGAGTGTGTATCACTACGCTGATTTTTCGGTGTGGGTGGCAGGGGCCCAAGAACTTGAAATATGTCCATGGTCCTTACCAGGCACATTAGCCTATAGGTGACCCAACGCACAGTACCTGGGACCCAGAACTGGCACTTGGATGTGGGGTGCTAACACTGCAATTGCAACTTAGCTTACTGCACCACAATCTAGTCCTCTCCTTGTAACTTCCTCGTTTAAGGTTTATTTGTTAAAAAGGTATAATCATAGAGGGAAGAGATACAGAAAGAGATCTTCCATCTGCCAGTTCACACCTTCAGGAGACACAGTGGCTGGAAGTCAGTAGCCAGGAGCTTCAGCCAGGACTCCCATGTTGGGGCAAGAGTCCAAGCACGTGTGCCGTCTTCTCATGCTGTCCCAGGCTCATTATTAGCAAGAATCCAGCTCAGAATAGAGCAGCTGGGACTGGAACTGCACCCCTATCGGATGCCAGTGTTCCAGGCAGTGGCTTTGCCTGCTACACCCATTGTAGCTTCTTTCAGCTGACCCACTTAACTTCTGTAGGCATGATATGCTTAGGCAGTGTCCAAGATGTTCTGTCTTTGTCTACCACTGTGGAGTCATTATCCACCTGCTGTCATGCCAGCCACTTCCCAACACAAATAATCCCCTTAGTTTGCATATAGTTATGGACCCAGCATGATGGTTGGATTAGTTCATACTTCCCCTTGCAAGAGCTGCGATCCCATATGGCTCCCTGCATGTGACCTGGTAAAGCAGTGGAGCATGCCCCAAAAGTCTTGGGACCCACCACCCAAAAGAAGCTACTTGATCCTTTGAACCGATTTAGCTCCAGCCATGCAGACACTGGGAGAGTGAACTAGCAGATGGAAAATCTTTGTCTCTATCTTTCCTTCTGTCTGTAAATCTGCTCAGATTCTCATGCGAATGAGGAGGTTCTCTTTCCCTAAAACCCTGCATGAGTTCTCTCATGCCTAAAGCCTGAAACAAATCTAAAACCAGTCTCTCTCTCTGCTCTGTCCCTTCCTGAAACATAAGCATAGAACCTGCAGCCACATGTAGACTTGAAGAGGAGCAAGTGCAAGCACCCACCTGGTTGTTTCTGGGTTGCAATCCTCAGCCTGACCACTGAGTCAACTTCCACTGTGATTTCTCACTGGACTGGTGACCGAGTTAACAGGCCAAATATGACCAAATTCTACAGACGCTTTTTAAACTATAAAACTCATTTCTAACATTCCCGTCACTTCCTTGGAATGACCTCTTACTCTTCAAAATCCTGGTTAGTGTTAGGGGGTGTAAGCAAGATCACTCCAGACATGTGTAAGGTTCATTAAGGAGTCTTTACTAACCAAGCTTGGTGATAAAAGACCATACTAGAAAAAGCAAATCACAAGTCCATATGGCAATCCAATCAATCATAATCCAACCAAACATAATCCCAAAAGGAGCAAATTGTCATTACCCGTAAGTCCATCCAATAAGCTGAAGACCTATGTCTCAGCTTCCCCAACAATATAAGTTATCCTAAGAGACATGCAACAAATATCCTGGGCACACTTACAAAGCTGCAGACATTCACCCTTCCCTGGCTTCTCTGGCCACATTCCATCACCATTAGGCCTCACCTCTGCTGGAACTCCTGATAGTACACAAACCAGAAACAATATTACCATATCCATTGTCTCATGTAAGCAGTACCCAAGGACCATGATTGTTCTGACCAACAGAGTCAGTAACGTGGACAGGGAGAAGGTCTGGTGATGAAGCACCGACGGGAGACCAGTGATGGTAGAAGTCTGCGAAGTCTCGTTTTATTGCTGCTTCACCTCTCCTTATATACTCTTCCCCCACGTCCGAATTTAGCAGAATATTGCATACAGATCAATCCAATTACTCCAAGTGTTTTTAGTCTCAAGCCCAGTTTCTGTTTCTACCCAGCTCTACGAGTGCTAATCAACTCCTTAGCTCACTGTCAATGGGTGCTGGCTATCACTGGCTGCACCCCATATCAGCCCTAGCAGTTCTTGGCTGGGATCTGCAGATCATTCCTTGAGCACTCCATTCACTAGACTAACTGCAGACTTGGGAAAGGAGTTGAGCCTTTTCTCCAGTAAAGGAAATAACAGCCTCATTTCAGACTCGGCTGCACTCTGGTCATTTCAGTTACATTCCTGGAATTCTTGCTCCCCGCTGTCACTTGCAGCAGGTTCCTCTTTAGCAAGCTATAAAAGACTTTAAAGTCAGGGGTAGCCCCAGGGCCTCCTCATTCTTCATGGTGTAACTCACATGTAAGTTACACAATGACATCTGTAGGGTGAGAGGCTGCTGAGGCAGCACTAGAGGAAAAGGGAGCATCCTGCTCAAATCCCAGGGGAGCTGCAGCTCTCCAGAGAAAACCCAAAATGTAAGAAAACACCATTTGGAATACTCCCAAGGGGGGAAATAGAGGTGTGGGCACAAAACAGCTTGAAGCAGAGAGAGAGCAAACCAGTGGGGACACTGGATTCCCAGCTCTGGGCTCCCCCGCCCCCACTGTCTGCCCTGCAAGGTCACCACTGGTCACAAATAAACTCAGGAGCTCTTTTGCATGATTGCACCCTGTGTTGGACTTTCCTGCTCTCTCCAACCAGGAAGCAGCACAGTGGTGCCTGAACACAGGGTTTAGATTCTCCCTCTTTCTGCTTTCCTCCCCACAGTCAGTATGCCTTGTAGGAATGTGCTCTGGGTGAGGGCAGTGCCCCTCGATCATCCAACCTCCTCTCTTGGCTTGTGGTCTGGGAGGCCATCAGCAGGCTTATTGCCATGGCACAACTCCCTGCAACTGGACAAGTCTCCTTTCTCTTCTTCCCTATGGTGAGGAGCTTGGGTATTGTCAAGGACCTGGGGTGGGGGCTCCCCCTTGAGACAGCCACCTCCTGTCTTTTGTCAAAGGAGAGACTGAGCATCTTCTGACACTGGTGGAATTACTAACATGGCCCGACAGGGTGATTTGTATTCATTTCCTGCTCACCTGATTCTCCCTGAACCTCTGGGCCAGGAAGTGGGCGGTGCCTCACTTAAGGAACCCTCTGTGGAATGGCCATTTCTGCCTCAGGAACTCCCCTACTATGCCACTGCTTCCACTGGTGAGTGTGAGAGCTTGGACTGGAGTGGACTGGCTACAAGATCTGTCTGCTGGCAAGTATGCTGGGTTTGAGGGAGGGCTGGACTACTGTGCCAGCTGGTGTACACTAGACCCAGACTGGGTGCAGGCCAGATGGAATTTACTTTAAGGCTCACTGTGGCAAGAGGCAAGACTGTGTGCAGTCATATCACCTGAACCACAATACCCTGGGCAAGAGCAGAATCCAGGCTGGTAGGAGAACTGTGGTCACTCTCGTGCTAGGCTGCAGCTCACACTGGTGGTCATGAGAACCAGAGCTAGCATTGCACCATGCTGAACAAGACGTGCATTATTTTGGGTCTGGTGCTGTGATGGGGTGGACTGAATGAAGCTACAATGTACAGCAGTCAGGATTTCAATCTGTGCTTTATGAAATGCTGGCACTGCAAAAGCAGCTTTACCTGCTGTGCCACAGAACTGGCCCTTTCAGTGTGGTTTGTATCTGAGTTGCTGTATTTGCTCATTTCAGGTTTTTTGTTTGTCCACACCTCAGGGTGTGCTCACCTCAAGACCTATTGCTGGCGGCGACGCCCGCACCACCGCATTCCCCAAGCTGAGCCGAGGGACTAGGGTTGAAAATGGAAACAGACAGTGGGTCATTCATGTAAGGAAAATGCCACTTTATTGAGAAAATGCTGCTCTTTTATACTATTTTCTAATTTTCTATACATTTCCACCCTCACTCCCGGGGCCTTATCTATCTCTCCATTTGACATTGTTTAACCTCTTCTGGACACACTCTCAGGAAGCTGCGGTAGGAGGGATGGCCAAAGATTCTCAATCCCTGAAAGTTTGCATAGATAACAGAGCAAACAATTCTGGGAATCACTCAAGCATCCTTGTGACCAGCATGCAGGCTAGACGGTGGAATTTTCCCATGGTTGGGTCTAGGAGATGTCGGCCACAGCAACCTATGACACCTGGGGATAAAAGCAGTTGTGTGTGAGTGGGGATAAAAGGAGTTGTGTGTGAGTCGGGAAAAACGTCTTAAGCTGAAGGTGGAGCAGGTGTTCTTGGCATGATGAGATTGGAGTGTGAAGTGGAACCCTCCCCAGGGACAGGCAACAGGTTGAGGGAAACATCTCTTGATGCGTCCTCTAGATATTGCCTAGGTGGACTCCTGTGCGTGAGCCATAGGTGCAGAGGAGGAAGGCAGGGCAGGGCAAGAGGCTCCTGTGTGGACAAGAATGCTTCCTGTGCTACCAAAGCTTACTACCCTGTGGAGTTTCCTTTGACAGAAAATGATCCAAATGATAAATATGCAAGTCTAATATCCAAATCTCTTAATGCTACAGAACCAGGTGCATTGAGTCTGCAACTTGCAAGCCTGGCTGTTAGGATGGCCAGCTCACTGCTGCCTGCAGGAACCCCACTCCCTGGCTGTGAGGTCACCCAGTGCTCCTTAGGGCTGCCTGGGATTGATTGCTTGGATGCTCCAACTCTCCTGAATGTGTCTTGTAACCCACATGCCTGGGGTAAGCTAGGCACTTCCCTTGTTACTATAGCCCTGCTGCTTAGGGTATAACAATACAGGAAGCCAGAGGTTTACCACTTGATTCCTGGACGCCCATCTGCCCACAGGCACAAGTGGAACTGCCTTTCCTCCCAAGAGTCTCAAGTCCTGCTCAGTCCCTTCAGCCTGTGTCCTCAACATTAAGATTAAACAATTGACTACGGTAGAAAAAAGTAAAAATCATTATTGGTTTGTGTAGTTTTATCAGTTTAACCATAGCTATTTAATATCATTTGTCTTCCACAGTTTTCTATTCTCTGACAACACTTGCAATCATATTTATGAAATATACTTTAACGGATTTTTCTGGCAACTTTTTTTTCATTTGCTATTATTATCATTTTATTATATAGTTCCATAAGCCCTGAAATTACTCTTCCTCCCAAATCCTCTCCCCTTGCACTGATTTCCCCATATATTAATCCAGTGGTATAGTTCCATATAAACAGTCATAAGGCCATCATTGCAGGGGTACACAGCGGCAGAGTTCAGCATCCTATTGTCAAGGTTTATTTAATAGGTTCGTCGGGAGTGCATCTTTAATCTGTAAGTAAAGATGCTTACTGTATTCTATCTTCCTATCTGGATATGGAAATTCCCATTATACAATTACTGTAGATGACCTTAAATGAAAAGACACAAAATAAAA
Source organism: Ochotona princeps (assembly GCF_030435755.1). Lineage (NCBI taxonomy): Eukaryota > Metazoa > Chordata > Mammalia > Lagomorpha > Ochotonidae > Ochotona > Ochotona princeps. The sequence goes on along the minus strand of NW_026700838.1, from coordinate 139,131 downwards.
TCAGCAACAGGAAGAATAAAGTAACTAACAATGCCATGAAGTTAAATGACATGCCACTGAATGACTAAGGTGTCACTGAATAAATTAAAAAGAGAATGAAGAACCTTCTTGAAGAAAATGATGCTACTGTATGATCTGTCAGTGAACAACTTAATAAGAAAAAAAGTGTTTTAGAGAAACAAAAACTAAAACACACACAATCCATGAGACCATCTTAAATATCATTTGTAGGGCAGGTTTGGAAGAGGCATATTCCTTACTGTTGAAGGATTTTATTTCATTTTCAAAGACAAAGGAAAACTTTGCAGGATACATTATTCTGGGCCAACACATTTTTGCTTTTGGAAACCAGGATGTGTCACTCCATTCTCCTCTTGCCTGTAGAGTTTCCAAAACATCTTGGGATGCTTTTAAGTTTCTAAGTTTGCTCTTGAAACTGACTCCTGTTCATCTCACACTCATCTCATACTCATCTCCCTGCTGGGACCAGGTCAGCAATGAGGTCAAATCTGATATGGCAGTGAGAGACAAACACAAGCTCACTACCAAGTGCTTGATCAGTGACACTGATGTTTGTTTTCCTTAATCTGTGTGTAACCTTATATTCTGCTCCACAGATGGAAAAGAATTCCTGATGGATCCTTCAATTCCAACACCTTTAAGCATGGAGAAGTTGGCAATACCATTCCTCTGAAAGGGTCCATTCTTCTTGGTGGAGATGGCATTTAATGAGAGGGATAGTTTAATAGGTCAGATTTCTGTTAGAATAAGAGAAGGGAAATCTTTTAAAAAGTGTGCAAAATGGGGGAGCTTTGGCAGTAGCTCAACTGGCTGATCCTCAACCTGCAAGTGCCAATATTTCATACGGGCATTATGAGAGCTGGAAAGTTTAAAATAGTGTCAATCTTGTTAGGACCTCTAAGTCTGCTTGAGTCTCAGGGTGAGCAGAAAACATATGCTCTGTTAGGGACACCTATGTAAAATCAGAATATAAGAAAAACATCTGTCCACTTTAAAACTTGGCTAACTGTAAAACTGCTGGCTAGGGACCTCAACAATGGCTCAGTGGCTTAATCCTCACCTTGCTTCCCATCCAGCTCCCTGCCTGTGGCCCGGGGAAACAGCAGAATATGGCTGAAGAATTGTGACCCTGCACCTATGTGGGAGACCTGGAAGAATCTCTTGGCTCCTGGCTTCAGATTGGTTCAACTTTGGCCATTACAGCCACTTGTGCAGTGAAAGAGCAAGTGGAAGCTCTTTCTCTCTGTCTCTCCTTTCTGGATATCTGCCTTTCCAACATAAATAAAATAAATTTCAAAGAAAAAAAACTGGCTTCTGTGACCCATATTTGCTTGCTTACTTGTGTCAGCTTTTCACTACCAAGGAGTCTATATACACACTTGCCCATTGGATAGCTTCACATAATTCAGTTATTGTGTGTTATTGTGTATATTATTGTGTATAATCCTATGTATTGTGTATAAATGGTGTGAGTATGTTCTTTAATTGTGTCTGGGAGTTGGGTTGCAGGTGGCCAACTTCCACCCTTCTCCTCAGATTGTCACTCAGCCAGGAAGTTTTCTCTGACAGCCCCGGCCAAAACACAGGTCTTTTACACTCTTTACTGGGAAGCAAGAGTGCTCAACCCTGAGAAGACAAAACATTCCTGCGATTTCCCCTTTGTCATATTGTATCAATGCCAGCTTAGCTGATTGAATAGTTTTCCATGCCAGTATGAGTTTCAAAGCACTTACCTGTGACTTGTTAAGGCTGCTTCCCTATTCCACTTGTGGAGGCATGGACCAGTGCACTGGCTGGTGAGTAAAGACACTGAGCTTGTAAGAGTGTGCCTTTGACTCATTTTTGTGAAATAGAATTGGTCAACTCTCAACGCTCACTGGTTTTTGTGCCAGTTGCTCCACTTTCTGTCCAGTTTCCTGCTTGTTGCCTAGGAGAGCAGTGGAGGACAGCCCAAAGCCTTGGGACCTGGCAACCAGAAAAAGCTCCTAATTCTTGGCTTCAGTTCAGCTCAACTCTGGTTATAACAGCCACTTGCTGAGTGAGCCACTAGATAGATAGAAGATCCTTGTCTCTGCTTTTCTGTGTAAATGTACTTTTTCTATTAAAATAAATAAAGTCTGTCTTAACATGTAAAAAATGCATACTTGCCAAAAGCTGTCTTTTGCAGGACAAAGTACCAGTCCCACTCTAAGTTTCTCATTTTCTCACTAAAACAATGACTGGCTTGGTTCTTGCTGTGGGCTTAGCATCCTCTCCTGGAGCTCCATCAGCTGCCGTGCTCACTCTTGGTCTTTCTTGGATGCTTTGTGCATCTACAGGAATGGGTTCCTCTGCTTGAAGGCACATCCCAACCAGGCACAGGTATTATCCATCAGACAGCTTTTAAAAGAAGGCAATAGAGGACACACCCCGAAGGCAAGGAGAAACAGACAAGACTTGCTCTAGAGGCTGACCTAGGGCACAAGATGAGCCTGAAGGCAGGAAGCTTGGGCAATTATTTTTGTAGCTTGCAGAGCCTGCCTTGGGGGATAAAGACAAGAGCAAAAGTGCCTGTTTTGCTGAGGTCACCCAGGGCTTGCTTCTGTGCAGATTGTTCTGGTTTCTCTAACACTAACACCTGAGCCCTATATTATAACACAAGCATATGTTGAGAGATGTGACTGGGGCTCAGAACCTGTGAGTCTACAGCCCCCAGTTCTGGTATTTCGTCACCTGGCCCTCCTCTGAGCAGCGCTTCTTCCACTGACACACAGGGCTGCTGGACCGTGCTGGCAGCCACATGATGAGAAAGTGAAAGTGACAGATGTTCATGGTTTACGAGTGCATAATTGCCGGAGACCAGCTCCAGCTGAGAGCTTGAAAGGATAGCTGAGAGCTTGAAAGGATGCGTGGATCGGGCGAGACTATAAGAGAAACAGAAAAGACATGGACCACTATGGCTTGATGCTCATAATGGACAACTCAGAAAAGTTGCCTTCTTTATTTATACACAAATCATCACAAGTTTTTGCACAATATCCAATTGTTTCATTTTTACATCATGGTTAATAAAATGCAAAAAACAATCCTAAAAAATATTATTTACTTTAAAGAACATTTCTGGCAAACCATTACTCATTGAAATCTGCAGTGACCTGGCTGAAGCCAGGAATTCCACGGTTGGCAGCGCATGCAGTTACATATTGAGAAGTAGTTTATTTGTACTCAAAATTAATTTTATACTCAAAATCAATTTTTACTAAACACAACTAATATTGATTAAAATATTAAGAGTATAGAATTAAAAGATCATAAATAAAAGGATTTTATAAAAGCATATAACATAGATTCTTAGCTAAATCTTATAATCAAGTCATGCATTAATTACCGTCACCTTCACCTAGTGCTGATTCAATTGTTTTTTGTTCTTTTGTTAAAGGGCAGTGAAAGGGATCAAGGAAGCTCAGCCAATCTACAAACACAGGGCTTTACAAGAAACTTCCTTTTATCTGTATAAACTGTTTTCTTTCCCTAAGTATAAGTGCCAATATAAGATAGAAGTTTTAATAAACTATTTTCTTTCCCTAAATATAAATGCCAGTGTAAGATTGAGATTTCAAGCCATTTTGAGGGGGTTCACGTTTGTTTCCCTTTAGAAGATGCCCCATATACTTTTGCTTTCTGTGATGAGAAACTAGAATGCATCATATCATGTGTTGTAACAGTTCAAGGCACATGGTAAACAAACTCTTTGTACCTCCATGATTGCCATCAGTTCCAAGATATTATCAAGCCATTTCTTAGTGAAAACATTACTTATACTAGGGCAAATTCCAGGACAAAAGTGGGCACATAACAGGATGTTTGGAGACATTGTGGGCTCAATTGTACTATTGTATACTTTCACCTGTGTGTCATAGCCTTACGTCACTAAAGATGTTTTTATCATAACATGATTGATCAATTTGAGGTGTCATACCAGTTACAGGAATCATTTCACATTAGCAGAAAAAAAAAAAAAAACACCCTCAGGAGAATTCTATGAAACATCAGAGAGGTGATTGAGTGTCCATACAATGGTGTGAGGCAGCAATGAGATGACCAGAGACATTCCACCCGGCCTTGCCTCACTGCTAGAAACTCCTCATAGCCTTGCTAACCAAGGAGCGGTGCCAGCCTGATCAAATAAAAAAACAGGAAGTGCTGTTGTCCCTGACAACCTCACAAGCCATGGGCAGTAATAAGCAGCTTGGTGACTTTGAAGGCGCTCAGATCTCTGCTTTGTCACTGAGTGGGCATTGCTGAGGCTGCTGGAAGTCACTATTTGTAGCCCACCTCTAAGGGACAAAGACCACATGCGCATCCATTCAAGTGCTGAACTAGGACATACCAAGGGTGGGGAGCAGCTTTTTAGTTGAATTGCTGATTAGGACAATAAGATTCAGGATAGCATTTGACAACTGGAAAGCAAGACACCTCCGTGAGAAGGGAATCTTGCCATCTGTCAGGAAGGCTGTAATTTGTCCCTTAACACATGCAGCATAATCACACTTTCCAGTGGGCAGTACAGGAACTACCCAGGACTTCCTAATTAGAGTCCCCCAGTGGGGAAGGCTTCCACAGGATGCCTGGTGGGAACCCAACAGAGGACTCCTGTCCAGCCCAGTCGATTGTCATAAGGAAGAGTCACGGAACTCTCTCCCTCTCTCTCTTTTATTGGAAAGTCAGACATACAGAGAGGAGGAGAGACAGAGCAGAAGATCTTCCTTATGACGGTTCACATTTCAAGCAGCCACAATAGCCAGTGCTGTGCCTATCAGAAGCCAGGAGCCAAGAACTTCCTCCAGGTCTCCTACACAGGTGCAGGGTCCCAAGGATTTGGTCCATCCCCAACTGCTTTCCCAGGCCACAAGCAGGAAGCTGAAAGGGAAGTGGAGCTGTCCGGATTAGAACTGAAGACTATATGGGATCCAGGCTCGTTCAAGACGAGAACTTCAGCCACAAGGGCACAGTGCTGGGCCGGAGTCAGGGAACTCTTAACAACCCTAGGCACATCCTGAATTCCCACTGTGTCTGCCTCTCCTGCCAGAAGACACCCCACATCCTGGATCCCTCCTGGGAGGAGTTTTTCCCTTCCCTCCTCTTTTCATGTTTACTTGTTTGCTTTGCAAATAATTCCTGTAATCTGTAACGGATTCGCAGCTTTTACAACTTTTTTTATTAATTTCTATATTAAGCTCATTAAAGAGCTCACCAGGTTTTGCTGGTAACAGACTTGCTCCCTGCCTGTATTCAAAGGTCTTGTATCTGAATTTGTTTCTACTTTCCAGTTAGCAGGTATCGCAGGATTTTTCACCAGTTTGGAATCCTGCTGCTGTCACAGTCTGGTCCACTCGAATAGGTGTGATGGCTTGTGCAGCACAGCTCTCGAGGGTAACTCCTTTGTTTCCTGTATCATTGGATGTGTGACTGACGGGGCAGCAGCTGCATTGTCCGCTGAGCATTTCCAGGCATGAGTAGGTGGCAGCCTTTTCAAAGGAGATACCAAGAGCATGGCCACCCCAGCTTGGGACAATATCTGGGCTTCTTATGGCTAAATCAATCAATAAAAAGACTGCAATCTTCATATTAATATCACACAAAATAAAAATATCTCAGAGCCGTCTGGAAGAAGGCTCTGGAATAAAATCCAGAGTCTTCTGAAAACATGTTCAATGACATCAGAAACATTGAAGTGCTACAGAGAAACCTTGTGGTGGCATTGCATACTAGCTACCACATAGCTAGGGTCCCTCTGCCTGAAAAAATATGTGTTGTGTTCAGGTTTTGTTGTACTAGTTTTTTTTTTTTTTTTGTCTTTACTCATGTACTTATGTTGTTAGGGCTTATAACATTACATATTTATATAATTTATTTCAAAATAAAGTATGCACTAATGTGTATCTAAATTTACACAAAATTTGTGTTTATTGCTTTTCTTGTCCCCTGTGATGAAGCACCTCAGATCTATGAATAGGAAACCTTGGAAGTACAAGTACATTTCTATGTTGTATCAATAAACATGAATATTAACAAGGTTACTTATGTCTTTCTATATTGAATTCAATAAGTTGATGAATTTACAAATATGCATGCAAAGGTACATTTATCTAATTGTACTATATTTGCAGATGATATCCATGTGCCCAACTAACAGGAGCAGCCTCAGTGTTTTTTGAAAATCTTCGTGAGCCTTTGAGTGACCTTTGGCCTCTAGCCTGGCCCATCTTTTTGCTTTGCGCATGCACATTCAACATCCCAAAGTTCCTGCAGTGCATACATCTGAACTGTGTCCTTGCTTGGGCTCTCCTCGCTACAGCCTTCAGCCATCTCACTAAGTGTGTGCCCAGGGACCTCAGTCATATATCTGAATTGTCTCCTTGTTACAGCCTTCAGCCATCTACACTGAGTGTGTACCTGGGCCACTCCGTCAACCTTTGGATCCTGCACCCATGTGGGAGACCTGAAAGAGGCTATGGGCTCCTGGCTTCAGATTGCAGCTGCTTGGGGAGTGAACTATTGGATCTTCCTCTCTGTGTATCTGATTTTCTAATAATAATTTAAAAAATGAATGTCTTTTAAAAAAAAGATGCACTGACATAAGTCTCTTCCTGGAGGGATTACGTGGGAAACAAGGCCAGCTCTCATTGGGAGGGATACCCCTTGGCTGGGCTGGGCTCTCTGGACTGATGTGGTTCTGTCAGCTCTCACAGGTCCAGGAAGTAGCTAAATATGCCCTGGGTTTTTCTCATGTTAGAGTGTGGGCATAATGTTAGTATGTTAGAATGTTAAGAATATTAGCGTTACGTGATATTAGGCACATTGGGGTGAGAAGCCACTACTTCGCTAGGTCAAGGAGGCACCTGAATTGTGGGAAAGCTCCACTTTAACAAGAACTCTGTCTCCCTTGTTTCTTTATAACAGCTGCAGGAAGGCAGGGGCACAGTTCCCCCTGTCCCAGGGACTGGAGGAACCATAAAGATAAGGGTGCCAGGATGGGATGAGCCGTAAATAAGAAGTGTGGGAGCGTAAACAATAAGTGTAGGAATGTAAATAATGAGTGTGAGAACGGAATAGACTGCTTGCACCTGGGAGCCACATAAGTCTAAATTTGTTACTTTTGAGTTGACTTTCACATATGTTACAGCCAAAATGGGGTATATAATCTCTAGCCTTATGTTAGGTCAGGGTTAAATCCGCTTGGCTGGCCTGTGTGCCCCAAATACGATCTGACCCCAGCATGTTGGCACAATTAACTCTGTTTGCTTTTTGCATTACCAGCGAGGCTCTTTGTCGTTATCTGGGGGTTGACTAGCTTACACCCTAACTTTCAGGGGAAGCACTGGCCTGGACTCTAACACTCCACAAAAAATTTTCACAAGAGGCAAAGTGAAGCCACTGACCTCTGCTGGTGACTGCGGCATGCTTGTCTGCTTTATTGTTTCCTAGGGCCTATATTGATGTACAGAGCTACGTGCACTCATTTCCGTGCTTTGGTTTGGGGAGTTAAGATGATTTGTACTGATGTAATTTATTCAGTGCATACCTGCATTTGTGACCTTGCACATGATAAATTTTGCTGAGGGCTTATTTGGTATAGTGAAACACCGCACATCTGCTGATTGAGAAACATGGCTATATGAATAAATGTAGATTCTTTTGCATATATTTCTGAATATTAATGCTTATGTAAACATTTTCATTTTTAAAAAACTTATTTTATTTGTACTGGAAAGTCAAATACACAGAGAGGAGAAGTGGAGAGAAAGAGCTTCTGTACCTTGATTCACTCCCCCATCAGCTAACAAACTGAAGCCAGGAGCCAGGAGCTTCTTCCAGGTCTCCCACATGAGTGCAGGGTCCCAAGACTTGGAGCCATCCTCAACTAATTTCCCAGGCCACAATCAGAGAGCTGGATAGGAAGTGTGGCTGGTGGGATTAGAATCTTTGCTGATGTTGGATCCCAGTGCAAGGAGAGGACTATAGCAGCTGGGCTATCATGCCAGGACCAACATATTCCTTTTTAAGCACTACATTTGTCATGATTTTTTTAGATTTATTTTAAAAATTTTTTATTGCAAAATCAAATATACAGAGAAAAGGAGAGAAAGAGAGGAAGATCTTACATCAACTGGTTTACTCCTCCAGAGGTCAGAATTGCAGGAGCTGAGCCAATCTGAAGCCTGAAGCCAGAAGTTTCTTCCAGGTTTCCCACATTGGTGCAGGGTGCCATTGCTTTGAGTGACCCTCCACCTGCTTTTATGGGCCACAAGCAGGAGCTGGATGGAAAGTCTAGCAGCCAGGGTATGAACCCGTGCCCATATGGGATCGCAGTGCATGTAAGATGAGGATTTAGTTACTGGGCCATTGCCCTGGACCCTTAACCATTTTCTGCTGGAAGAGCATGTGCATGTGCTTCCTTTGGAGCTAGTACATGAAGGTCAGTGTGTTGTTGGTGAGGTGCTCAAGAAACTCAACAACACCAAACAAGCAATCCAGCTAGGACATGGGCTAAAGGACCCATGGTAGCCTTGTAGCTTAAGTCATCTTGGATGTGTCAGAATCCAATATGGCTCCACTTTTTATACCAGTGGCCCCACTTTCCTTCCAGTTCCCTGCCTGTAGCTTGGGAAAGCAATCTAAGCTGTTTCAAAGCCCTGGATTCTGCACCCATGTGGGAGACCCAGAAGACACTTTAGGCTCCTGGCTTCAGATCAGCTCAGCTCCAGTCAATGCAGCCACTTGGGAAATGAAGAGGCAGACAGAAGATCTTCCTCTCTGTCTCTCCTCTTCTCTGCATATCTGAGATTCCAAAAAAATAATAATAATAAACCTTAAAAGCAAGTGAAGACTACATGAAGAAAATACTGGGGCTGGCACTGGAGTTTAGTTGGATAACTGCAGTGCTGGAACCCTGTTGACGCGGGCTTGAGATATGGTTGTTCCACTTGCAATTCAGCTCACTGCTAATGATCCTGGGAAAGCAGTGGAGGATGGTGCCCCCATGTGGCAGAACTGTAAGAAGCTTCTGGCTCCCAGCTCCAGATGAGTTCAGCTCTGGCTCTTTCCTTAAAATCTGTCTTCCAAATCAAGCTGAATCTATCTTGAAAAGTAAGGAAAGGAGGAGAGGAGGTGGAAACGAGGTGGGGACAAAGGGTACGGTGGTAAGTATCCTTAAATTCTTAGAACGGTACATGTGATCGGGCTGCTGTTGTGGCACAGTGGTTAAAGCCATGCCCTGTGACACCACATGCTACATGGCTGAAGTGTCAGCTACTCTATTTTAGATCTAGCTCTCTGCTCAGGGCCTGGGAAAAGCAGCAGAAGATGGTGTAAGCGCTTGGTCATATTGCACCATCTGGAGAGTGAATCAGCAGATGGGAGATCTCTCTGCCTCTCTCCGTTTTTTCTCTCTCCCTCTCTCCTGTCTCTGTGACTCCTACTGCTTTTCCAGATGCATTGGGAGGGAGCTGGATCAAAATGGGGCATCCTAGACTTGAACCTGAGCACATGAGGGATGCCAGTGTGATAAGCAGCAAGCTGCCCATCCAATCACCACACCAGCCCCTCACATGTGCATCTTGAAAAGATTAAAAAGCGCAGGGTCACAGTCTGGAAAATGTTTCTCTGAAAGATGTGTGTTCTTTTTGCTCAAACAAAACACATCTGTCAGAAACTCTTCAGAGAGTGCTTATATATGTTAAAATCTGTTGCACTCTGAATACAGAGATTTTACAGCAAAAATGTTCTCATGCTCAGAGAGGTAAGTGTGCTACAGTGTTAGAACTTTCACAAAGCTACACTCTGTCAGCTCCTTACCTCCCTAAAGAGCTGTACAGCATCATTGTTTATGTAGTCTTCATGAGTGTACAGCTCTTCAGGGAGGCAAGGAGTTGGTCTAATGTGTAGGGGACCATTGTGTTAAAGCCAGAAGTACTCGGGGCCAGTATCATAGTACAGCGAGATAAGATGAATTCCAGAAATGGAAGGAGACAAAGAAATCACAAAACATGCACAACACATATCAAGCTTTTCCTTTCTTGTGGACTAGAAGAATTAACAATATTAAAATGTCTATACTACCCAAAGCAATCTAGTTTCAATGCAGCTTTGGCCAGAATATCAACGACATGCCTCACCAGAAACAGAAGCAATAATTAAAATGCACATGGATTCTTGGATCTCCATCAAGGCACCACCCAACTCACCTTTTGGCTGCAGACTGAAGGCTTTGTGCACTTGGCTGGTTCACGGCATGATATGCTTAGAAACTGTGCTGGTGGACATGATGCTGCACAGGAATCTTATACATGATATAACCTTGCTTGGCCATGTATCCCAGTCTGCAGGCCAGTGGGGCATGGCACTCTGCACCACACGGCCAGCTAAAGGTGCTGCCTGCCTTGAACTCTAAAGAGAAATAGAATCACATCTGACTGTTCCTTCTCCATCACTCCTGGATGTACTCATAGGCACCCAGCCTGGCTTACCTGATGGCTGCCAGCAGACACGGGGGAAAGGCCCCACTCATCCAGGGATGGCAGAGTCTATGTTTGGGCTATATGGAGCAACAGTGCTGCCATAAACCTAGTGCTGGGGCTGGCATTGAGGTGCACCAGGTCAAGCTACTCAGCATTGCCAGCATCCCAGGTAAGCACTGGGTCAGGTCCCAGCGACCTCACTTCCAATTCAGCCCCCTGCTAGTTTACCTGGGAAAATAATACAGGGTGAGGTGCATCCTGTACCTCTGCCACAACATAGGAGACACAGAAGCAGCTGCTGACTTAGCCCAGCCCCAGCCATTGAAGTTATCTGGGCTGTGCACCACTGGATTAAAAACCTCTCTCTGGCTCCCCCTCTGTCTGTAACCATGTCTGTTGAATAGATGATTGTTTTAATATACATAGCATGATGAATGGGGTGTGTTTTTGAGTCAATGAATTTTTGACTTTTGGGTCTATATCTGATACTAGGCCTGCTAGCTCATATGACACTTGTATCCCTAGCCATTAAGGAAGTCTCCACACTATTTCCCATAGTTGCCGCACTCACTGACAACAAGCCAATGGTGTGTTGAAGTTGCCCTTCACCACATCCTTGCTGGTGTGTGTTGCTCTTTTGAGGGTAAGAACTATTTAGTTTGGGTTGAAGTGATATATCTTCATCATTTTTTTAAAAGATTAAATTTTTTATTTGAAAAGCAGAGACAAAGAAAGAGAGAGAGAGTATGTTTTAGCTGCTGCTCCACTCCCCAAAAGATCACAACAGCTAAAGATGAGCTGATCCAAAGCCAGCAATGAAGAACTTGGAGTGGGTGCAGGGAAGGGACCCAAGGACTTGAGCCATCCTCTAATGCTTTCCAAGCTATTAGTAGAAAGCTGGATTGGAAGGGAGCTGTCAGGTTTTCGAACCAGCAACCATATTGGCTTAGCCTAATGTGCACAGTGTCCCTTCGGGTTGCAAAATGCATTTAAACAGCTAGTTATATTAAGCATTTTCCCCTTACATTTGTTCTCCATTGCATTTGTTCTATTGAGAATTGTCTATTCAGTTTCTCGTTCCATTTCTTTATTAAATGTTTGTCTTGTTGTAGATGTGAATACTTTGTTGAGTAAGGAGCATGCAAGAATCTTCTCCTATTGTGTCATGTGTCTCTCCACTCTTTTGATATTTCCATGGCTATACAGACATTTCTGAATTATATTAACTATTCTACTTTTGCTTTGGTTGCCTGAACTTTGAAGTCTTACTTGAAAAATAATCACCCTCATTGCTGTTTTCAAGTATCTCCCCTACATTTTCTTGTAGCAATTTCATAGTGTCAGGACATGAATTTAGGTGTTGGACCAACCTTGAGATAATTTTATGAGGCAGGAATCTAATTTTATTTTATATATTTACATATATTTTTGCCAGTAGCATTTATTGAAGATTTGTCTTTCTCAAAGCATGCTGTTGGTACTTTTCTCAAAAATCATTTGGATGTATGTGCTAAGTTAACAAAACAGTCTGCAACATTTATTTTTTATTATCTTTTCAATATCTTTATTGTAATTGATACTTACAAAATTTGGTTTTAGGACACAGTTTAATAAGCACTTGCATTTCCCATCCCTCTTGCCAAGTTCCCTCCCCTCCCTACTGACACAGCCATTCCCTGAGAAGACGAGCAAAATATCCCCTACCTATGTTAGCATTGAGCAACACCAGGGCACAATCTCTTATAAACAGGTATATGCCTACCTTCATTCCATAGTAGAGATGCATTTGGCCGATTTTCCCTGAGTCCTGGTGGTCTGGCCTCTGTTGTATCCTTCCATTGTAGGGTTACACATGTGTGTTTGTCCTCCTCTGTGTTGTTGTATTTTTAGTGCCTTTTATTTTAGAGCAAACATATGATATCTGACCTTTTCCAGTTAGCTCTTTACCCTTGGAAAAATGATCCCCATTTTCGCCCATTTGCCTGTAAATTGTTGTATTTCATTCTTTGTAATAGCTTAGTAGAATTCCATAGCCTAGATGAACCACAGTTTGTTTATCCAGTCTTCTGCTAACGGGCATCTAGATTACTTCCACATTTTTACAATTATTGACTGTGTTGCAATAAGCATGTCCTGTGGATTTCCGCAATTGTTGATATGCCTTATTGCTGATTTTCACAGTCATAGGCTTAAAGCTGTAAGTGGCTGAACTGTTACAAATCTTGGTAAGTATTGATTGATGGAGAAATGGTGCCTCTTACTGGCCACCACAGAGAACCACGATAATAAAAATATCAAAAAAGGATCCATTCTGGGTCATAGAATTTAGCATTCTTTGGGCTCCAATGTTTTTACATTGCACATTGATAATGGCATGTTAACTATGGTGTTACCACACATCCGAAGCACTGTTCCCCATTAAGCAACTCAATCCAGTGCCAAGTCACAAATCAGACTTCTGGATGAGAACACGTTTTTTTTTAAAGATTTATTTATTTTTATTACAAAGGCAGATATATAGAGAGGAGGAGAGACAGAGAAGATCTTCTGTCCAATGATTCACTCCCCAAGTGACTGCAAAGGCCAAAGCTAAACCAATCTGAAGCCATGAACTTCCCCCAGGTCTCCTATGAGGCTGCAGGATCCCAAGGCTTTGGTCTATCCTCGATTGCTTTCCATGGCCACAAGCAGGGAGCTGGATGTAAAGCGGAGCTACTGGGTTTTGAACCGGCGCCCATATGGGATCCTGGCATGTTCAAGGCAAGGACTTGAAGAATAGGCATTTTAGAAGTAATAAAAATTTCTTACTTCCTACTAAAACCGAAGTGTGATAAGAGATATGACTTTTTCTGTCATTGCATTTGAAAATCAGATGACATATTAATAAAGTTAAAATATGTGTCAAAACTAATGCTTTATTTATTATGACTGCTTAATAATTCCCCGTTATTTCTATAATTGGAATTGGTCAGAATTTTAGTCAATGAAGAACCGAATTTCATGTCTGCTATCTGGATGAGGACCAGTTCTGATGCACTAGGTCTCTCTCCTGCTAACAAGATCACTACTAGGTTTCAAAGGAACCAGAGCTGAGTGTCCTGGGAAATGTAGTCTCCCGATGACGTCATCAGCAAGCGTCTGGGAAGGGTCCTTCCAGCTCCTTTAGTGCTTTCCCGCACCTCGTCCGCCATTTCCTCTCTGAATTCCAGGCTCTGTGTCTCTGCCGGAGATGGTCCACCGGCTGTGCAGTTGGTTTCATGTCCTGGCAAGCTGGGATGAGAGACAGAGAGAAGTCCTGTGGGCTTTGGAGGGCCCCGGAGTGGGGTGCTGTTCCCCACGTGGTGAATGCAGACCCAGCGGTGGATCTCAGCTGGCGCCACCCCGTGAAGACGGAACCTGCACACCGGACCGCGTCCAGAACAATGGTGGTGCATCCTCTGGCCCTGGAAGGGATGAAGAAGACAGCGCGATGTCAGTGATCACATTGCCAAAAGACTGTGAGGCGCCAGAGACTGGTGTGTGCTCCTGGAATAGGAGAAGTGGAAGGAGCTGGCTGAACGAGCTGGCCGTGTGTGGTGGCTGTGCAGTGACAGGCTCCCGAGGTAGGTGAACTGCGAGGTGTGTGAGACCACATGCAGGTTCTGGCGCTGAGATGCCCAACTGCAGATGAGCGTATCGACAGCACTGCCCGATTCCCTGAGAACTCTGCGAGGTGCAGTGCAGGTGGATGCTGTGTGGGTTTAGTAAGTGATGTCCTGTTTCCCGCATGGGGCTGCTGGCTTCCTACTCCTGCCTTGAGTGTACAGTTCACAGGAGATGTGGGGGACAGTGACTTCCAGGAGGGAGATTGTGGCCCTGGGTGATGGTGTCCTGATGTGTGATGGGAAGCAGCTGTTATGCATTCCTGGTTGTACCTTGCTATGCTCTGTGCTCCTCTGTCTTTGGCCACTTTCGAAGTGTTCTCTTCATGTTTAGATTACAGTAACTTGGTCATGATTTGTCCTGAACAGTTTTCTTTGTATCTCTTTGATTTGAGTTTCCAAGCAAGTTGAAAGTGTAAATTGAGGCCTTTCACAAAATGTAGGGAGAGTTTCGGGCCTAGCGGCTAAAGTCCTCGCCTTGAAAGCCCCGGGATCCCATATGGGCGCCTGTTCTAATCCCGGCAGCTCCACTTCCCATCCAGCTCCCTGCTTGTGGCCTGGGAAAGCAGTCAAGGATGGCCCAATGCCTTGGGACCCTGCACCCGCGTGGGAGACCCGGAAGAGGTTCCAGGTTCCCGGCATCGGATCGGCGCGCACCGGCCCGTTGCGGCTCACTTGGGGAGTGAATCATTGGACGGAAGATCTTCCTCTCTGTCTCTCCCCCTCTCTGTATATCTGACTTTGTAATAAACTGAATAAATCTTTTAAAAAAAAAGTGTAGGGAGAGTTTCACAATTGTTTCTAAGCCCATATTTTCTGCTCCCTTTTCCTCCAGATTCGCAGTTCCAGGTGTACTGGCTTGCATTCTAAATTGTCACAGAAGGTTCTAAGTCTCTTTCCATTTCTCATTTCCCCAGCACAGACTTGACAATGCCTATGATCACTTAGGATGATATTACTTCCTTTTGCTATTTTGTATCTGTTCTTAAGCATCTCCGTGGATTTCCTTTAGCAGCAGGGACTGTGGTGCAGTGTGTTAGGCTTCTGCCTACAATGTTGATATCCCATGTAAGTATAAGTTCAAGTCTTGCTTGTTCTACTTCTGATTTCTCTCTCTACTAATGAAAAATGGAAATTGTGGCAGATGGCCTAAGTGCTTAGGTTCTCCTCTATGGGAGAACGTGTTGGAGTCTCCTGGCTTTCGCCTGTCCCCCCACTCTCAGCTGTCAGGACCCATTCAGGGGGTGAACAGTGGAGCAGGAAATCTCTGTCCTTATTTTCTCATGACGATTTCTTTCCAGTATCGGAAAAGCAGTTTCAGACGGAGAGGGAGAGGCAGAGAGTCTGTTGTGCACTAGCTCGCTCCTTAAATAGCTCCCCAAACCAGGGCAAATGTAAGGCAAAGCCAGGAGACAGGAGTGGATGCAGGGGCCCGAGGACTTGGGACATCTTATGTAGCTTTGTCAGGCACAACATCAGGGAGCTGGATAGGAAATGGAGCAGCCTAGAGTAAAAACTGATGGCTCTATAAGGTTCTTACACCTTTGGAAGGAGCAGAAGATGTCCCAGGTGCTTGCAGCATGGCCACCCATGTGGGAGACATGCGTGGAGCTCCATGTTCCTGGGCTGGACCTGGCTTGGCCCTGGCTGTTGAAGAGGAGTGGATCAGCTAACAGCAGATCTGTCTGTCCTGCTCTATAACTCTGCCTTTCAAAAACTGAGAAATCCTTTAAAAGCGAAATAGGAAGCCAGGATTCAAGTTGGCCTGTTGTTGTCGTATGTGACAGCTTGACCTGTTGCACAACAACACTAGCCCAAGTGCCTCTCTCAATACATGCATAAGTTAACTTACACCATGATGCCTTCAGCACCCTCTGTGTGTTTGAGACAGGTTTTCGTCTTTATTTTATATAATTGTGGCATCCTTTAGCCCTTACTATTTTCCCTATAAAGAGTTACTCATTTTTACTATCAACATTGGGTTGACGTATGCAGCTGGAGAGATTTACTGGTGAAGAGTTCAGTCCTGAGTTGTGGCATTGCTGTCACTGCCTTTCTGCTTGCGGCTTGCCGTCTGCTCTGGGGCGCTGTAATGCGTTGTTCTGAGAGATAACCCCGTGCAGTGCAGTTTTGTTTTTTATATTTACTCCTTTGTAAGGTTGTTGTTGTGTTTACTTCTCTTTTTAATTTACTCACTTGAAAAACACATACACACATACACAGATATATTCCACCTGTTGTTTTACTGCAGGTGCCCACATGATCAAGGCCTGGCCAGGCTGAAGCCCAGCTTCTAGAGCTCCATCCAGGATCCCGGCTGATTGAGCTGCTGCCTGCCAAGGTGCACATCACCAGGAAGCTAGGATTGAGCCTAGATTGAAGTCCAGGCACTTCCAACATGTGGTGTTGGCAGCCCAGGTAATACCCCAACTCATGCTCTAAATACCTTCCCCTATGCTTTTGATCTAACTTTATTTTCTCCCCATTATCCAGTGCCCCTCTGTCACCTTTCCCTCAACCACACTAAATACTTTAAGTAATCATCGTTGCAATTTCTGATGAGCTTCAAAACACACCTCCCACGCACGAAAGGGCAGAGTGATCACCAGATCCATGTGTTTTCCAGCAGATGCTAAGCTCTGATTCTTGTTGTAACTGAATGCTATTGCACCGTGTATTGGTAACCTTTTCCTTCATCCATTCCCCTGCTAATGGAGACCCGGCTTGCTTCCCTCCCTTGGCTGCTGTGCGTGATGCCACAGTGAGTACAGTAGGACAGGGATCTTAGGTGCTGCTTTCCTCTTTCTCAGTTCTGCACAGAAGAGATGGCATTTCAGCTTTCAAAGCAAGCTTACGCTGCTATCAGTGGGTGTGCTTCTTTGTAGTTCCATCACCACCATATGAGGATTCCTTTCTCCCCACAGCTGTACTAGTGTTTATGTAATGTTCTTGATAATATATTTCCCAGGTAAAGTGAGATGACCAACTTTGTTTTTCACCATGCCCCTGATTGCAGTGATAAGTTTTACATGTTTGTTGGCACTAATATTTGAAAAATTTCTGGTTAGATTCTTTTCTCAGTTCTTAATTGAGTTCTTGTATTTGTAGTTTCTTCTTAATTCCTATGTATTCTATGAATTTCTTCACAGGTGAATGGTTTCCAAGTAGTGTAAGACTTCAAGAAAAATCTTGTGAGGCTCCAAGAAGGTGAAATGATTTTTATTGAACATCCAGTTGGGCAGCTACCTCTTGGAATGAACAGCAAGTGCCTTGAACAAAGTAAGAATGGGCTGTTTATAGCAAGTATCTATGGGAAAATCAATAGCTGCATGATATGAATACATAATGGGGGTTATTGTCTGACAGGGATCAGTTAAAAATTAACAGTGTGTATGATTCTGATCCAATTACTTCAATACAGATTTATGGTGCAAAATTCCAGGATTCCAATCCTAGTACCTCAATGTAGACAGTAAACACGATGCATCGAAGGTAACTGTCCTTCCTGGGAATTCTAAAACCTGAAGACTATTCCTATCTCGTGTTTGCTTCCTGGTATTTCAGAATCAGGGTTTTTCCCATGACTGGATGCAAGTGTTTCTTAGGAGATTGCAGAGTTCCAGGAATTTGGCAATTATTCTGTCATTTCCGCTTTGTGGTGAATTATGAGGCATGAGCATATTGACGCTATAGCGGCGTTACATCATTGATTCGTGTCATTGGGTCTATTTTTGCACACTAAATGGACATAATGCAAAAAGGCATTATGTTTGGCCTCATCCCGGTCTGTTTCCAGCTTTTTGTTTGTTTCCCGCTGGTTACAGGAAATATCTTCTAATTTTCAGATTCTTTCTTCTGCCTCCTTCATTCTATTTTGGAGACTCTCCACTGTGCTTTTAATTTGCTCTACTGTATTCTTTATTTCTGATATGTCAGCTTTCATTTTATTCATTTCCAGTGTGACATATTCCTTAAATTACTTGAATACCTGCTTTACGTGCTTCTCATTGTTGACCAGAAGGTTTATAACAAGTGTTTTGAATTCTGTATCCCCAAATTTCTCAATGTCTTCCTCAGTTAGCTCTGAGGTTGGCAAAAGGTTTTGCTCCTTTGCAGAGTAGTCTTTAGAACTATTCATTGCGCCTCTGTCTCTGCTTTTTCCTTTGGTCACTGTACTTCTGGTTGGTGCAGATTCTTCTCCTTGGGACCGATTTCTAAGCTCTGTCATCCACAGATCTATAGTTTGATTTTACTTACTCTGGCACACAGCTGTTTGTTTGCAGTCACTTGTCTACTCCTTCTGGAGAGTTCCATTCTGGGTTCTTATCTTAGATTTCCTCAAAGAACTCCATAGCCCCAAATCCTGGCTCACCAATCTCCACCTCCTTTGGTACCGTGCTGAGGCTGAACCATTGCCTGTACAACCTTTCTCCCATTTTTGGTTGGAGCAGGTCCCAGGATTAGGGAGACACCAGTGTCCTATAAGCCTAGGTTGTTATTGGTGATCTTGCCTGAATCTGTTGACCATTAGGTTTGAAGGCCACATGGACCTATTTTGACCCGTATAGTGCCAAAGTTGGTATTATTTTCCTGCATGACCAGTGCAATGCACTGAGCTCAGTGAGTTCTCACTGAGTTTAGTATATGTGCAGCTCACTGTTGTCCCCTGCAGTCTTAAACTCTTTGCTACACCATATGAAATGGCACCTGATATGCCACTACTAGAGTTCTTGATCTGCTGGCCATCAGGTCTGAGGGCTACCCAGACCTATCTGGGGTAGAGCCTGGAGGATTCCACCTTGTTCCTGTTCACTGAGTGGAATGAGTTCATTCCCAGCTCAGTGCATGCACAGTGCTATCCATGTCCCTTGCCTCCTTAAACAAAAGATGCCCTATACAGCTCTAGGTGACAGACTTGGCTGAAACCGACCCTACTCCTGCACTGCCCATATGGGATCTGCTGCTCTGTCTCTTCTCCTGGTCAAATCAAACAGACCAGCAGCACAGGCAGTTCTCTGTCTGGGTTCACCTCCCAAGTTCACGGTGAATGTCCTTTCCCACCTTGTTGCTGGTGTAGTTTCAGCTGCCGGTGGAGTTCAGATCGCCATTAGCTGAATGTCACTGGAGTATCAGTCACTGCAACACCACACCACTGTGTAGGCTGATTTCCTGTTTCTGTCAGTCTCCAGGTATCCCTCTGCTGTTGTTCTGTCCTCTTCTATTTTCTGGAATTTGCCCTCTCGGCTTCACAGTGGCTGATGTTTTTCTGTGTGTTTGAATGTGTCCTTACTCTATTCTTCCATTTTTATTCTTCCGCCAATTAATTTAAAATAGAAGCTTATGGGCCTAATGAGCTAAAAAGTAGTGATCAACCTATGAAATGCCGAATAAATAATATTGTGTAATATATAAACTTCAATAAATTTATGATTTTCCTGCAAAAAAAAGGCATTATGTTAGTATGATCAAAATAATAATTCCTACTCTCCAATAAATTAGGCATTGGTAAACACTAACATGAGACATATGTTCAGTAAACCAGGTAAATATCTTAACCCTGGAACCTTGTGTAACTTCCCCGAAAATGGATCTAATTTCTCATTCCAATTCAAACTATTGACCAGAAACATTTCCTTGGCACCACAAATGATATCTTGCGCTATCCCAAGGTAACAAAGATTGATTCTAAGGAACAGGGGTAACACAAAAGGGGATATAATCCCAGGCACTCTTTAATGAAAGTCTTTGATTGATAGGTTGTAGTTTATCTTCCAGAAGCAACATGGTCAATTCCAAATTGATGGGTCCTGAATACAATTGTTTGTTCTGAGTGATGCAATGCAGGCCCTGCAACTGCGGCAGTTGCAGTTATTGCAGTAATTTGCAATCCTATGAGTCTTCTAAATCTCTACTTCGTGAAGAATCATGTGAAGGCATACGGTATTTGAGATTTCTGCCTAAGGTCTGGACATTGTACTGCCAGCCAGATACATATATGGACTCTCAAAACATAGAAAGACTGGGTGGAAAAAAATTAATGCTAATGCTAGAATTTAAGCAAGGGTGGCAAGAACACCTAGTACAGGGAGCCAAACCTGATGATCTGTTCCTATAGAGGAACTGCCTGCTCTTTCCTGGTGGTAAATGGAAAGAAACCACTTTGGTTAGCAACCTGTCCTTGCCAAATCTCAAGTGGTTTTAGTGCCATTGCTAATTTCCACCGATGAATTTGTGCAGGCTGCTGAGGTCAATCAGGAGCTGGAGGAGACCAGCCTGCTGTATACAAGGTGATAGAATCTGGGGTGTTTACTCTCATTTGAAGGGAATGATTATGGGCCTCGGACTGCTGTTTTATTAGAGTACAGTGACGTGTGCACTTGTCACAGGGCTATCCTCAATGCATCCTCAATGTATCCAATGACATGACCTAGGCTTTACTGTACATATGTAAATATAAATATGTAAATATATATGTATATACGTCTTGAATGAGTCTGGTTAAGAATATGACAATAAAATCCAGTAGCTTTGATAGAAACAACTGAGGTTCTTTTCTGCTGTTTAAGAGCCATCAGGCATGATTGTGGAGATGCATGTAAATGGTGTTCCTCATATCCTCTGCAGCTGGGTATGCCATCAGACCCTGTCTGATAAGGGTCATGTAATTTCATCCTCTCCTCTTCAGCCTTAAGAGGTCCCCTAAGATCATAAGGATCTTGCAACCAAATAATTAAAGGTATACTAGAACTGTGACATTGATCCAGATTACTGGTCTGTTAACTGGTGAATAAGAAATATAAGTCCAGCAAACACAATTACTTGCCCGGGAGGAGGTTGTCATGGTAACAGCTAGCATCACCAAGAGAAGTGTTTCTGCATTGAAAGGTTGTCCTGTTTTCTTGTACTTATTTGGCACCAACTCTGTTAGTCCTTTTAGTGGACCCCAGGTAGGCAGCTTAGCTCTGGAAGTCCCAGGAGCAGATAAGGTCAAAGGTCGCCTACGAGCAATGGAGCATCTACGGGGGAGCCAGTGCTCTCCATTGTCTGTAATGATAGGAGCCAAACCTCACCCCCAAACCTGACAGTCCCCTTTTCCTATTCTTTACTTCCTGGTAGTTGTTCCATCTGTGAAGATGCAGTGTACCAATATTTGTCTATTTTGACACTTCCATCTTCATCTCAATGTAAAGATTTGTTTTAAAGATTTATTTATTTTAGTGCAAAGTCAGATATACAGAGAGGAGGAGAGACAGAGAGAAAGATCTTCCAGCCGATGACTCACTCCCCAGGTGACCATAATGGCCGGTGCTGTGCCGATCTGAAGCCAGGAGCAAGAAACCTCCTCCAGGTCTCCCATGTGGGTTCAGGGTCCCAAGGCTTTGGGCCGTCCTTGATTACTTTCGCAGGCCACAAGCAGGGAGCTGGATGGGAAGCAGGGCCACCGGGATTAGAACCGGTGACCGTATGGGATTCTGGCTTGTGCAAGGCGAGGACCTCAACCACTACATTGTCACACCTGGTGCAATTTAAATATTTTAATGGAAAAAAATGCTGTCGTTAGCTTGCCTTTATTTGCGACTACCACTCATGTGTTTTCACACTTATTTTATTTATTTTTTTTTATTACAAGGTCAGATACACAGATAGTAGGAGAGACAGAGAAGAAGATCCTCCACCGATGATTCACTCCCCAAATGAGTGCAAAGGCCGGTGCTGTGCTGATCTGGAGCCAGGAGCCAGGAACCTCCTCCAGGTCTCCCACCTGGGATCAGGGTCCCAAGGCTTTGGGCCATCCAGACTGCCCACCCAGGCAGGGAGCTGGATGGAAAGTGGAGCTGCCAGGATTAGAACCTACGTGCGCATGGGATCCTGGCGCATTCAAGGAAGGACTTTAACCACTAGGCCACGGCCTTTGTCTCTGTTGTCTGTCTTAGCTGATAAATATCAATACTAATATCTGTTGTATATATTGATAAGTGTAGAATATCATTCATACATGTGAAATAGCACATTGTAACACACAAAAGTAAATTTTCAGATTCTGCAAGGATTGAGAGGTAGATATCTTTTCAGAGACAGCACTACCGCAATATGTTTAAACCCAGAGATAATTCAGTGTTAGAGACAAATTCTAGATATTATATAATGGACCAGGACCAATGCAGACTTCTGTCTCAAGAAACAAACTTCTGAGCAGCATAATCCAGTTATTATGCTTCGAAACTCATTCATGGGATTTTCATTCATTTTAAAGGCCAGCTGAAAACATCACTTAGCCTGCAAAAGTATTGATTTCAGTATTGAATCTGTAGGAAGACAAACTTTTGTCCATACAGTATCAGGTCATGATGCCTAGTTTTATATATTTAAGTGTTCTTCTCCCACAGCTGTTTGACTTCGTGAAGATGCTGATGTACAGAAATAATCTGATGGCGGCCTTCGTCAATGAAGGTAGCTTGTTTTCATGAAATGTTAGTTCGGGGTTGCAGCCGTAATAATAATTTGAATTTCCACATCTTCCTGTGTCTGTCAGGAGGTGTCTGCTCAAGGAAATGGCCAGGGCAAAGGATGTGATGGATGTAGGGACTGCTGCAAGACCAGACTGTGACCATTACAGAGAGTGTGAACAGCTGCAACGAGCCTGTGACCAGGCAAGGTGTGATCACTGTGGAGCCACCCAGCCTGCGACCAGAGCATGATGGGACGACTGTGGAGCCACCCAGCCAATGTGAAGTCTTTGTACACAGGTCAGTGCCTGGTGCTTCAGATCTATTATTCCAGAATCATTCTTTAATCCCAGTGAGAAATAAAGTATTCCAAGCATTGGAATGTTCATTGAGCTGAAACCATTTATTTTAAGTCACTGCAATGTCTTTTAGTCTCACAGGCTCTCATGTGCATAATATGTTTTTGTCAGCTAAGTGTTACTATATTATATGGTCATAACTGAGACCTGAAATGGTGAATGTCTGACTGAGGGTCGCAGTTCCCAAGCCCCCAAGTTGCGATCTGAACTAACGCATCCTCATTGTTTAGTCCCAAGTGGTTTTGCACCATCACATGCCAGCTAATTAAAGTGAAGAAGCTCTGAATGTGGTTCAAGAGTTGGAACTCTAGTTCTTAGTGTCAAGTCTCCATTCTCTGAGACACCAAGGACATCATGTTAGAGGGCATTCCCAGATATAGTATTCTTTAGTAACAAAGACAGTCTCTGTAGGAAATAGTTAGGCTTACTGCTTGTACCAGAGAAAACACTCTTGTTCACCGCATGTGCAATAGACACAATTTCTTCCAGGTTTAAATATCTGAAGTTGTAAGACAGGGTATCTCAATTAGAATGTTGCTAGGGTTCCTTGTTTAGGAGAAATGTTGGGACCATTCATAAACCGACTGGGGTATGGCAGGACTTCATAGAGTGAGATACTGGGCTTCCTGCATGATGTGCTCCCAAGACGTGCTGCGGAGCTGCGTCAGGCTTTGCTGCAGAAGCTTCATTTCCTTATACTTGTCTCATACCCTTAGACTGATTTCTTTCTTACCTAAAAATGCCTATGCAACTTCATACATAAGTGTGCCAGAGTATGCCACTTTTCCTGTTTGATTAATTTGAGAGACAGATACATGAGAGTGAGCCCCGGTGTGCTCGCCCACACCCTAAGTGCTCACAGTAGCCAAGGCTAAGTGAAGAGTCACAGCTGGGCTATTTGTTGCTTCGGGGACCTGATCGGGTGGCCCCTCACTTTTTGCCTCTGCAGGTCTTCCTCAGCAGTGAGCTGGAAGCCGGGCAGAGCGTCAGCTCACACTGCTACTTGAATGGGATGCAGCTGCTCCAAGTGGCGTCTTAACCACTAGGTCCGGTGCTTGGCTCGGTGTTTATTACTATAATGATAGTAGATTTTCATTGAGATTGTGATTCATCTTGGTGATGTATCCTTCATTCATTAATGATTGGCTTATAAAAATAAGAAACTTTGCTGCCAGTGCCATGGCGTAGCAGGCTAAGCTTTCCTTTGCCGCTAGCATCCTATGTGGGCTCTGGTTCAGGTCCTGTTAGCTCCACTTCCATGAAAGTTTCCTCCCAGCGTGCCTGGGAAAGCAACAGAAGGTAGCTCAAGTGCCTGGGACCCTGCATTCATGTCGGACACTCACATGAAGCTCCTGGCTCCTGGCTTCAGAGTTACCTAGCAGCAGCCATGGGACTCTTTGGCAAGTGCACCAGCAGATAAACCATCTCCCTCTCACTCTGTCTCCTTCTGTCTTTATGCAACTCAATAATCTTTCAAATAAAAATAATCTTTAAAACCTGGTATATGAAAATGTATAATATATAAGAATAACTTGTTTAATATTTTTACAGTAGAAAAAAGGTGGAGTTTGTACATAACACAGTTAAATCAGATTATGTTCTGGCATTTTTTGTTAAAAGGTACTTTTGTGTGAAAAGGAGAGAGATCACTCCAGCTCACTTGCTCCTGCTCAAGGAGCACAGTGCCTTGGGGCCCAAAGCAGAAGGCGGTAATGCAGGCCAGGTTTTCCATGTCGGTGGGAGTGCTGTAGCTTCTGCAGCAATCACCCTCTGCGTCCCACGGTGTGCAGCAACCAGGAAACTGGGGTCAAGGGTAAGGCCAGTACTGGAATACAAGCGGTCAGCTATGCAGTGTGAGTGCACAAGGGTATGTCTGAATGCTAGGCTAAAATCTACTTTAGAAAATGCTTTTACTGGGAGATTTGGATAGTTTTCAGTAATTTATATAAGAATATTGTTTTCACCACCAAGTCATTTTAATTAAATGTGAATGAATTCACAGAGCATGGCCAGCTAGTGGGGTGCAGACAGTGAGCATATAGTCCTATAGGTGCTGTGGTTCCGACCCAGGAGTTCTTTAACACCCAGGGTGGCTCTGTTCCCATTACCCTGCTCTTTTAAGTGCAGCTTCTATCACAGGCCCCTTGTTTGCCCAGCACCCTGGCTTCCCCCAGCATAAACAAGTGCTTTTGGGGGGGCCGACTGGCCTTGGAGGGCATCCCTGATGGCAGAATACGGCAGAACCACTACTACCTGTTCTGCTGTCCAGCTAACTCCTTATGCTTCTAGTCTCTGAGCAAGTAGACATTATGTGGCCTTTAGAATGTTAGCAAGGGGATTCTTAGCTCTAAAACTTGCGTGAACTCAGCTTGAAATCTATAGTCACAGGCATGTTCTGACAGCATTTCTGCTGTGAGATAAGGTAGAATGATAAGATCAGGCCTGGCATGTGGGCTGATTGCCTCCGTGTCTTGCATGCATGTGAGTGCCATGTGACCACTAGTTCATGTTCCAACTGTCCCATTTTGCTTTCCAGCTCTCTGCTTGTGGCCTGGCGAAGCAGTACAGGACAGACCAAAGGTTGGGATGCTGTGCCCATGTTGGAGACCCAAAAGAAGCTCCTGGCACCCCAGTTTGGATTGTCTCAGCTCTGGCTACTGAAGCAACTTTGGGAGTGAACCAGCATGTGGAAGATATTTCTCTCTGTGTCTCCTTCTCTCCACATATTGGCCTTTCCAATAAAAATAAATACATCATAAAAAAGGAAAAGACATGATGATGTATGAATTGATCTGTCTTTCGGTTTGTTTTGAATGGGCTGGAAGAGTTGCCTGTTTACTGTCTGTATGGCAAAGTGAGTGCAGCTGTGAAAATAATGTGCGCTCTCCTTTTGGCTTTGCTTTTGTGGGCTGTATGTGACCTGGCTGTTTGGTCTTTTCTGTGTGGCCTGCCATTACCCCTGGTAAAAGGTCTGCAGGTCCAACTGTACATCCTTGGAGTCCTTCACAATGGAATCAGCTTCCATCTTAGAGCGAAGCAGGAGAAATGAGGGAACAAACCAGAACCCCAAGATGCTTACGGTCAGGACTCTGATACCAAATGAAAGCGTAGAAATCAAGAGTACATATCAATTAACAACTCGGGAAAATGTTGATCATAAGGTCCAATTGCTTCTGTAACTTAGTTATTCATTTATTTATATTTATTGCCATTTTCTGGTACAGTTCCATACGCCCTATGATTTACCTAACACCTACCCCTAGTCCCCATCCCAGCACTGAGTTTCCCCATGTTATTCCTATAGTCCAGTTTTTCATAAATAGTCATATGTCCGTCATGGCGGGCATGGACAATTGCAGACAGTCCAGCATCCTGTTGTCAAGGTATAGTTACTTTCATCGGTAGTCCAGCTTTGAGCTGGATGTAGAAATTGCACTGCATTGTATCCTCAAAACTGGACAAGATAGCCTCTATTAGACAGCTACTATACATCTCTTTGAAGGAAAAAGCACAATACCAAATCAAAAGCAGGAAGGAATCAAAATAGAAATTCACAACACCATGAAACTAATGATTATGCTACCGAACCACTAATATCGCACTGAAGAAAATGATGCTACACTATGACTCTTGTGTTAGTTAAGAATTTCATAAAGGAAAAACAGTGTTTTGAAGAGACATAACTTTAAAAAGAAATCAAAACCCTTGAGTTGTAGTTTTATCTTTCTTGATGAGTTATGTCTCCTCAAAGTAACAATTAGGTGGGTTTTGTTTTTATAATGCAGTGTACTTATCTATAATGCTTGTTTGATGATTTTATGCCATTTAGCTTCAAGGTTTATATGAGCAGATGGTAATTTGCCCAGTGCCCTGGCTTCCCCCATCATAAACAGGAGCTCCATGGGGGCAGACTGGCCTTGGCCTTGCCATCCCTGAAGTCAGAATGCAGCGGACCATGCTAAAATACAGGTAAATAACCCTGTCATTTTAGCAATGGGTTATTCATTGAATTTTTCTTTCATTATTTTACTGGGATGCACATTTGCCTTTTGTTAGGTGGTATTCCTGTTCACTGTCAAGAGAACATCTTTAAGTATCCTTTGTAGGGCAGGTTTGGAAGAGTAACATTCCTTTGTTTTTTAATTGATTAAATTGCAGTATGTGACACAGTTTTATAGGCAGTGTGATGTAACTTTTCCTTACTGTGGAATAAGTTTATTTCATTTTCAAACAGAGTTAAAGTTAGGTTGGTAGATTATCCTGGACTGACAATTTTTTTCTTTTAGAATCTGGAATAAGTCACTCCATTCTCTTCTTGCATGTAGAGTTTACTGTAAGAGGTCTGCTGTGGATGTAACCATACATCCCCAAACTCCCTTCCCTGAGCAATTCACAGCCTCTTGCCTGTGATTACACAGGTCCGTGAGCCCTGTCTTCAGTGATGTTTTTTTTTCTGTGTGTGTGTGTGTGTGTGTTTTATCAAATTTATTTGGTAGTACTTTATTTTTTTATTAAATTTATTCATTAATTACATTGTGTTGTAATTACATAGAATCTGGGATTCTCCCCCCCCCCCCTTCAGTGATGTGTTGTGCTGCCCTGGGACCCTGCACACCTTCTCAGTGACCCATACACATTTCGCACGTGGCTTGCCAACCTGCATCTTCCAGTCAGTGTAAAGCAACAGGCTGATGTCTGTCCCCAGTTATGATATGTATGTATACATGTATGCACTTGCCTGGATAAAAGACAGCCTGGGCATTTGTGCACAGTGCCGATGGATTCGACTTAAGGAGAACGGGTTTCAAACAGCTCTGCTGCTGCCATTGAGGCCATTTAGGGCGTGAACCAATGGCTGGATGTGATACCTGAGTGAGTCAAAGGTTTGACTCAGGTGTTAGAAGTGGGGAATGTTATGGGGAGGAGCCAATGATAGACAGCACCCGTTGACAGTGGGCCAATGAAATGTGGCTGTGTCCCCTGCCCTCTGAACTGAAGGAGGGGCCTAACACCAATGGAATGTTAATTTCATCCTCAGCCACTCCCCTGCACCGCCTATGTATTTGCTTCTGCCTGTGCCTCACCTATCAACTGAGAGGGGAGGGTATTGCATTGTTTTGTAACCACTCCCCTCCCAAGCTCTTTAAACTACCTGTGAGGCAGAGCTTGTGCTTTCTGCTCAGGTCCTGCAGTTACTCTGCTACCTTGACTCTTGGCTGACCCAGCACAGGTAATCCCCTGCACATGGTCCCTGAGTGCTGTTTAAATGAGACTAAGGGTATAGTAATGCTGTTTGTGGTTTGTGTACTATCAGAAGTTCCAGCAGAGGTGAGGCCTATCGGTTATGGAATGTGGGCAGAGAAGCCGGGGAAAGGTGAATCTTCGCAGCCTTGTAAGTGTGCACAGGTTATTTGTTGCATGTCTGTTCGAATAGCCTATATTGTTGGGGAAGCTGTGACATAGGTCTGAAGCTTGTTGGATGGACTAAAGGGTAATGAAGATTTGTTGCTTTGGAGATTATGTTTGCTTGAATTACGATTGACTGCATTGTCACATGGATTTCTGATTTGCTTTTTAAGAAGTGCCCTATTATCACCAAGCTCGGACTCCTTAATGAACTCTAAACATGTCTGGGGTGATCGCGCTCGCCCAGATTATCAGCCAGAAGACATGACCTCATTGCCCATTCTCAGAGGCCTCATTTCTCAGGCCTGAGCGTCCCTGGGGTTTCAGCTTAGCTTGCTGTCATCATGGTAGGTAGGCAAGGCCTAATTCACATTGAAATGCTAGCACGTTGACTCTGTGTGGGAAAAGTAGAGAAGATCAATCAGCTTCCTGCACTTCTCACTGCTCTGCTTGCCCTTTGTTCTCACAAATATTAAAAGAAGCAAGAGAGCAGAATTTGCATCCGCAACGATGTCTTCAACCTTGGCCTCCTAATTAGTGCCAGCTCCTGTGTGTTACCTGTTAACTCAGGGACCATGCTGCACTGCTCTGCTGTGGCCAGCGTCTGACACTAGGAGGAGCACTGCCATACATGTAAGGGCTTTATGGGGAGGTTAATCCTCCTGCACTCTGCGCTGGCCTCTCAAGTGAAAATTTTATTTAGAAATGGATTCTCATCAGCTAAACTGTAATTAATTCAAGTCATGAAACATCAGCCCATGTATGGACCTTACAGTTTGGCTCCAGGGAGGGCTCAGGCGGAATGTCTCAACAACGCTGTGCTAGTCACTGCTGGCCCTTACATCAGGTTCCAAGGGAGTGGCTTGAAAAAGGAGTGAGGGTGTGGCTGTATGCCATTAATCACAAGCAATAATGGCTTCAAGATGGCGCCCGCGTCTGAACAAGTCTCGCGTCTCGCGAGGCCTGGGGTGGTGGTCGGCGTGGAGTTTGGGGGGGTCGAGGAAGGAGGAGGGAGGGAGGGAGGGAGGGAGGGAGGGAGGGAGGGAGGGAGTCGGTTTGGCGCAGGCGCAGTAAGCACAGTCGGGCTTCTGGCTTGCTGGCTGAGCAGTGGCGGCGGTGCCGGCGGTGGGGGGAGGGGGGAGGGGGGAGGGGGCCGCGGCGGCAGAAACCGTCCTTCCGCCGGGCCGGGACTGCACTGTGCGCGCCTCTCTAGGTGCTCCTGCCACGTCCAGGTGGGGGGATCTGTTACCTTCCCAGGGATGTTGCCTTAGTTCTTTCTTCTTGGATCTCTCCATTCCTTTTAGGCTCTGTTTCTCTCTCTCTCTCTCTCTCTCTCTCTCTTTCTCTGTTTTGCTCGCCGATTCCCGCTTTCCTCTCTTTCTTTCTTTCGCTTTCTCCTTTTCACTGTCTCCTCTCCTTCTCCCACTCCCCTACATCTCCTAGAATTTCACTTGTGACTCCCACCTTTATTTGACAGTCTTCATCCTTACATTCTCTGCCTTCCCCTAGGTTGTTCTTGAGTTGTTTTTTCTCGTTCAATCTTTATAGGCCTTTCTCTCGCGTCCTCATTCTGGATTTATTTTCTTCCCTCATCGGTGTGTGTCTGGCCGTTGTACCTGCGTGTGTGTGTGTGTGTGTGTGTGTGTGTGTTCTCCCCTAATGTTTCCATTGCTTCCCTTTATGTTGTCTTTCTCTTTTCTTAGTTTTTGTCTTTCTTCTTCTTCTTCTTTTTTTTTTTTTTGTATTCTTACCTTTGCCTTCCTTTCAGTTCTCATTCTCTCCTCCCCCCAGCCCCCCCCCCCCCCGTTTCTCTCTCCCTTTTCTCTCTCTCAATGTCGGTGTTTTCATTTTATTTTCTGTCTGCCTTCTTCCTTTACCTTTGGCTTCCTTGGTCCTTCTTAACTTGTTTCTCTCTTCTCTTTCAATCTATATATGTTTTTCTCTCGCGTCCTCATGCTGGATTTATTATCTTGCCTCATCTGTTTTACTCGTGTGTGTCTGTTTTTTTTTTTTTTTTTCCCCAAAAAAATTTTGTTCTACTGTGTCCATTGCTTCCCTTTATGTTGTCTTTCTCCTTTCCTAGTTTTTGGTCTTCCTGGTTTTTTTTTTTTTTTTTTCTTTCTTTCTTAGTTTTGCCTTCCTTTCAGTTCTCATTCTCTCTCCCCCCCCCCGTTTCTCTCTCCCTTTTCTCTCTCAATGTCGGTGTTTTCATTTTATTTTCTGCCTGCCGTTTTCCTTTACCTGTGTGTGACCAAGTCTATCCACCCTTCCCCCAAGACTGTACTGATAGGTCAGATGTATCCTGTCACAGTAGATGCGTGGTCACTCACTACTACAACTCGATTCTCCCCAAGCCACGCGACCTGGTGTTCCATGCATCAACACCGAATGTTAACATTTCACCAGTGACGGTCACGACACAGTTTGGTTCTAAATGAGAGGCAAGGCAAAGCAACCGACCTGGCGGCCGGGACCAGCCAGCACCCCCTGCGAGGGGAGGGAGGGAGGGAGGCAGTGACACACATTTCCCTGCCTATCTCGGCTTCATTGCCTGGCTGCGTGCATCCAGCGTGCTGTCCCTTTGTCCCTTGGTGCTGGCTGTCTGACTCCACCTGGTGGCAGCCGTGCTGTAGCTGTAGAGCATTCTGGAGCCGGCAAGGGCGAGCAAGTGGGTGGAGAGCCCGGGACAGGATGTGACAAAGTCCCCAAGCTGCAGGCGGGAGAGTCCCAGCCCTGCTGGGACCTTGGTGGCTCGTGTGCTGTTCGGAGATTGAGCCTGGAGGCTTGCAAGTGAGCAGGCAGGCAGCTGCGGGGGTGGGTAGGTGTCTGCTCGCTCCCGATTGTAACCGGGCTGGAGTACCGCTAGAGTGCATGGGGTCGACCAGCACACCCTTTTATCACTGCCACCGTGCACTAGGGGACTCGATCGGGGCCGTCGGCGGGGCTGCGAGGCCACGGCCACCGGCCCGACACTTGTCGCCTGCACTAGGGGACCCGGCCGGGACCGTTGGTGGGGCTTGAGGCCACGGCCGCCGGCCCAGACGCTTGTCGCCTGCACAAGGGGACCCGGTCGGGGCCGTCGGCGGGGCTGCGAGGCCACGGCCACCGGCCCGACACTTGTCACCCGCACCCTAGGGGACCTGGTCGGGGCCGTTGGCGGGGCTGCGAGGCCACGGCCACCGGCCCGACACTTGTCGCCTGCACTAGGGGACCTGGCCGGGGCCGTTGGCGGGGCTGAGGCCCTGGGCCGCCGGCCCGACACTTGTCACCCGTACCCTAGGGGGACCTGGTCGGGGCCGTTGGTGGGGCTGTAGAGTTGTTTGCTTTTCTCTAACTCCTGGGGTCGACCAGGTGGCCACAGGAGCATGCCCTGTGGGCGATGGCTGTGTTTTTGGGGACTTGTGACCCGGGCCCCCATCTGAGGGGCGGCTGTGTCCCATAGGTTGTCCCTGTTGTCCCCTGGAAGGGCATTTCTACACCTGCAGTTGTCATTTTGGATCTGCAGGTAGGTGCTGACACGCTGTCTCCTGGTGACTGTCACCGGAAGAGCTGGGCCCCTGGGTTCGCGTCTGGGGCGGTAGGGGGGAGCGCGATGGGCTGCCGGCGGCCTGGCGCTGGACTGCGTTCCCCCTGCCCATCCGGTGCCGAGCTCCCTGCCTGGGTTCGTGCGGGAGCTTGGTGTGCGATCCTGGTTTAGCCCTGTGACGGTGCCACCATCTCCGGCTTAGAATTTGCCCCGAGAGCGGCAGAGGTGAGGCTGGGCGCTGGGTCCTATACCCGTGTCCGTCTTCTGCCGCAGGTGGCCCGCTGCGTAGTGGTGGCTGACAGAACCCCCTCAGAACTGAGTCTCAGTGGTCGTCGGCCTTATGCCGCGTGTGCGTGTCAGGCGTTCCTCCGCTGGGGTTGGCCACCACTGCTGAAGAGGCAAGGGGCTGGCGAGGCTGCCGACGGACCCCCCCTGGCAGCTGTCCTCGCTGGGCGTGACCCCCTGTGCCTCGCGTGATGTCATAATCCTAGACCGAGACTTGACCGATGTGGTGATGTGGCGCTCTCCTGGGCCGGGCCTAAGCCGCTTACAGACGAGGGACGGCCATTCATGGCGAATGCTGCCGAGCTGCTCGTTCTGTCTTGCGGGCTCCTGGTTCCTCTTTCCCCTGCCTCGGCGTGGTGGGAGAGGCCAGGGGTGCGGAATCCGGCTCGATCTCCGCTCCCTCTGCCTTGTGCCGCCTGAAGGTGCTGGTGTTGGGGGTCCAGGCGGGGGTCCTCGGACGTGGCGGACACCCTTCGCCCTCTGCCGTGTCGGTGTGTCATGGTGTGTGGGCGGGCCCCGTCCCGCGGTGGTGGTGCGGGGCTTGTCTGGCAGAGTCTGACCCTGCTCAGCTCTCTGCGGTGCTCCTGGAGCGGTCCAGGTCGTTTGCCTCTCAGGCGCCTGGAACCGAGTGGTGCCGTCGCTCCTTCACTGCCCCGGTGTGCTCTCTCCCGGGTGTGCCGTCGCAGCCTCGCTGGTGTGTGCTGCTTGGTGCGTGGGAGTCCCTGGGGGGTCGAGGCGGTAAGGAAGAGGTAGCGTGGGTGCAGCGCAGGCCCGTCGCCGCCGCTGCTGCTGCCGCCTGTGGCCTTGCTTGGCCGCTGGTGTCCCCTGCGCGTCTGTGGGGGCAGGTGGCTTCCTTTCCTCTACCGCAGACCCCTCCGCCCGGCTTCGGGCTCGCCCCGCGGGTTGGGTGTTGCTCCCTCGAAGGGCCCTCTCGGCCTGGTGAGAGGTGCGCTCGGGGTTGGTGGGGTGCGGCCCGCCTTCGGTGAGAAAAGCCTTCTCTAGCGATCCGACAGGGACGTGCCTTACGTGATGGGGTGCCGTATCCCCCGCTTGTCGCCGTTCCTTCCCTCCTGGTGTGTGTCGGTAGCCACGCTGCTGACGACGCGGATGGCTCGGGTTCGTTGTGCGTTAGGTGGCGATGGTCGCTCGTTCCCTCCGCCCTCCCCTCGGGGAGTGTGTGGGGGTTACGCGTGGGCTCTTCCGGCCCCCTTCCGCTGGGGGCCGGACGCTGCCTCTCGCACCTCTACCTCGCCGTGGCCCGTGCCTCCCCCCTCCGGGTCGGGGGAGGGTCCCGCTGGGCCGGGCCGGGTGTGTCCCGGTGCCTACTGTGGGCCTGACGGAGGGGCTCCTGTGGTCGCTCGCACGCACGCATGAGGTGCGCGTGTGTCACCTCCGGTGTGTGGCCTTCCGCTTGCCACCTGGGGCCCTGGGGTTGTGTGTGGCTTTGTCCCGTGCTGCCCCTGTGGCCCTGGTGGTGGGGTGGCTCTGCTCGCTTCCCGCCCTGGGGTTGCCGTTGGCCCGCTGGCCGGTCACCGCCGGCGAGGGTGGTGCGGTGGGGCCACGGGTTTGGGCCTGTTGGGTCTCCCCTCGGCCGCGTCGGCCTTGGGAGCGTTCCTGCGGGGTTACGGCCCTCGGGACCGGGGCCCGGATGTTGGCGGATGGAGGCCGGGATCCGGCAGCAGGTAGGCGCCCGGCGTGTGGGCGTTGGCGGCGTCGCGTTGGGGGCCCCGGCGGGGGGGCCTCAGGCGCGCGTCGGGGAACGCGTGGGGGTCGCTGGAGGCGGGCTCCGGTGTCCCAGGCGTGTCACGGGACCGCCCGGGTGTGGGCGGTGGCATCCCGTGTCTGTTTTCCGGGAGGGACCCGGCTTTCGTTGGCCCGAGGTGTTCCCTCGTGGCTCCCCGTCGCGCTTCTGGTGCCTCTCCCCCGTGGTCTGATGCCACCCCCCCA